>NC_056735.1:1502304971-1502377471 GCF_019279795.1 Protopterus annectens
TTCTGGTTAATTTTAGGTCAACAGCAAACATTAAATAAAAACATCTAAACACAAAATACTGAAAAAAAAAGTCAAAGTTATAGTGGGTGGGGAAGCGTTTACCCCTTTTCCCTATGGCTGTGTGACCTCAGAGTTTGTATATATAATTTGCATGGGTGTGGGTGTGACATTGACAAAATATAGTTCAATATTTTATGATTTTTAACATAATACATGGTATGGCATTATAAGTTATGCTAATAACCACAAAAGTGTAATACCAAGGAAAAAGGATTCAAACTGCAGTTATTGCATGCAAAATAATTTATTTTATACATAATACCACTTTTTGTGGCTTGCAGGTCTTTAAATGGCTTTCTATACAGTTAGATTTTATCACATTTTTTGCTGTTTTTGCAGTGGGACAAGCTCAGCTTCAGCCCCCACAGCCCCTGATATTATATATAACAACTCCAAGGTCACACAACAGTGGTGAGAGGGCATAGACCCTTCCCCAGTATAACTATAATTTTGTCAATATTTTGTGTTGACATTTTACAGTTTAGATATTTTGACTGTTGATCATTTGATTGTCAATATTATGCTGTTTCAGTCATTTGAAGTACACCCCATATCTGTTTGTTGTATCTATATATATATATATATATATATATATATATATATATATATATATATATATATATATCTACTTGAAAACACAGACACGCCAAAACACCGACGACCGACAGTGAAAAGAAACTTCACATGCCCGACAAACCACAATCCCAACAATCAACAAAACAAACAAATTCCTTTTCCGAAAAACAATCAAAACACAAGCGCACCAAAAACCTTACAAACCTACACTAAACCTTACATACACAACTATCAATGCACAAACCTTAACCCAAACCCTAACCCTAAGGTCCGTCACTATCGCATATTCACCTAATCCACAACCTAACCCTAACTCACTTAACCCGCCCCAACCCTAAAGTCTGTCACTATCGCACACTTACCTTAACATATCAGTGTTCACAACGTCGTGCTTTTAAACTGTTGGTCATCTCAGTTGTCGATCCTCTGGTCTCTGTGTTCTTGTCGTCGGTGTTTTGGCATGTCGGTGTTTTCAAGTAGACTTATATATATATATATATATATATATATATATATATATATATATATATATATATATATATATATATATATATATATATATATATATATATACGTTTACTATTGTTTGTTCAAATGGCGAAACGTTTGCTGTTCGAAACAACGAATAGTAAACCCGAAAACACAAATTCCGACCTGCCACAATGTCAATCCAAATGATTGACACATTTGAGTCAACATTGCAGCTGAAACCATCACGTGATAGCCATATAGGAGCTGATGTAAATCAGACTCCTATATGACAAATCACGTTTTTTCAGGGGGGCAAGCCCCCCTGCACCCCACCCCCCAAGTAATATATTCTAACTCCGAGATCGCACTACAGTGGGGATATGGATGAATTTCCAATCCCCACTCTACCGTGATTTCCACGTGCAGATAGTGAAATACACTTATGTGAATGCACTACAGCATTCGCATAAGTGTGTTCGACTATCCCATCTATTAATGTTTTGTGCACAACATTCTGATTTTCGGCAGCCATGCTGCCGACAGAATGTCGTTCGCACCAACCATAGTAAACTATATATATATATATATATATATATATATATATATATATATATATATATAAATTATATTATTATTAACCTGAAGTAAAACTGCTGAAAGGCACAACTACTGCAAGTATGATTAGTGTCTTAAATTTTACATTCTCCAGGCAAGGGAAACTGAGATTTTTATGTATAAAAATGCACTGCAATGCAATCTTCAAAAATTAAAAATATTTGATTTAATTGGAAATTACTCATATAACTTTCCACAACAGTATCTGCAGTCTTATATATAACTACAGTATCAATACTATCATTACATAATTTATAAATATAACCGCAGGGACCTGGTCTGCCACCGTCTCCAATGTTAATGGGAAGAAGGCTCAAAAAGCAACTATCTTTAGCTAATTAATAACTGAAAATGAATGCAAAGTAAATGAAATGCTGCAGAAAAAAACAGAGATAAAATAGTAATAATAGAAACTGTTTAACACTAATAGATTTATTTGTTGGAGACAATATATGAATGCAGAAGTCATGAGAAAATTGACATTCTATTAACTTATTATAGATTCATAAGTTCATAAGTATGTACTAGGCTAATGGCCCTGGAGCCTTTACAAGCCTAGCCCATAGAAGTATCCTGGCATCATGTCACCTAACATTAGATCCCAGTGCCTCTATCAAGTAGAGCCACTGGAGTAGTTATTACATTTTTTATAATTAATCTGAATTGATTCCTTTACTGAGGGTGTAACAACAACTCCAAGATAATCAGTTTGAGTATTATTCCAATTAAATATGTTAAAGCTTTAAAAAAAATAGTAATTGTTTTATTTATTAGTAATGTTTTGTTTATTTGACTTGTACAATTTTGATTTACTAAAAAATCAATAAAAATCATTTGAAGAAATTTAGCATTCTAATGTAACTTGAAGATAAATTAATCCCCTACTTGGGAATATGGGAAATGAGACAGGAAAATTCAGTGATATTTGTATGAAGAAAAACCTATGAATTCCAGAAAGATAGAGCAGACAGAAGTGTCACAAGCTATGTTATTGCAAGAATATACAAACTGTGAGAAATGTAATATTGTAGACACGCAGAGAGAAGGTCTGAAAGTCCTGTGCCCTGGAAAGATAGTATGTATTAAGAACTGTCCAAAAAGATGATCAGATATCCAGACATAACAACCCTATTAATTTTTCCAAAATTTTTTGAAATGATCAATTTGAGCAACCATGTCTCACTGAATTTATATAAAATGAGTATGACTTTTGTGAGGTAGCATATGGGATACAAACCTGTAAATATGATAATGACCAAATACAGGAAGCTGCATCTTTTATGGTACACTGAAGTACTTTTCACTGAAAAGCCATTTTGTCAAAAACTGTTGAACTCTACATAGGTTATTTCTGGTATGATCTGAGAATTGTTAAGGATATAATTTAGAAGACTTTGTGTAGATTGGCAATGCCCACCTTCATGTTGTACACCCAGATTGGTAGATGATTGAGTTTGCACACAGGCTCTGATTCACTTTGTATGATGATTTCTTCTTCTCTCCATAGGTGTGCAACTGTGGAGTTGGAGTACACAGAATTAAGGAGGTGTGGAAACCCCACTTGGGGGGTGCTGGGCTCTGCCCCTCTGCAACAAAATCTTTTAAGGCATTTGTATGTTGTGTAGAATGTTTTCTGAAATCACTTTTCAGTCAAAAAATATGTTCAGTTAAAAGAACCTACGTTCTTAGTTTCATTCAACGGTACCCTTAATGAAGAAGTGATATCTATCTATCTATCTATCTATCTATCTATCTATCTATCTATCTATCTATCTAGCTATCTTTCTATCTAGCTATACATTTCTTGCCATCAAAACAATAAAATGAAATAGAACTTGAGACATTCCTGAGTAAAATAGGAGAAAAAGTACTATCAATCTATCTAATAGATCTTTAACTTCACTTAGGGTAACTTGTATGCTAAGAGGGATACTATATCATTTCAGAATACTGAGCAGTTTGACATAAATGACAGTATCATATGCAATGTAAACATCCAAGAAAGATATACAACAATTTTGCCAAGATCCATTTGTGAGCAAACCTATTTAATAACATCCAAGATGGCAGAATAAGCATCAGGGTCAGTTTTAAAACTGCACTGAGACAAGCAGAAGAGAATGTCATTGTAATAATTCTCTTGTGGCAGGAAATTAAGATGAAATTAATTCTTGACTACTTTGGTTTGAACCTGACAGTAAAATTCAAAGTATAAAACACTCATTTCAGATGAGAGTAGAAATAGTTATGACCCCTGATCCTCCAATGCATTTGTCTTTTACAATTAAAAGTTTTAAGTTTCTTTTTAGATCTTGCAGACACAGAATTTAAGTGACAAATGAATGGATTTTTTTTTCTTTTAAAAAGGGCTTTGTTTTAGAGAAGCTTTAATTAGTTAATGGTATTATTTCATTTATGGTATTAGAATATTTCTAACGGTCTGCAATTGTGAACTATAAAATGCAAAGTGATATCATATACAGATGTTGCTTCTGTTTTTTTGGGGGTTTTTTTGTTTTGTTTTTAGTAATTGCTTAGTTACAATGATGTCTGACTAGTGTAGGTGGCAAAAAGTAATGCAGGCTTGTGACATGATATCATCATTTCCAGTGTAAAAGATAACCACTGTAAGCTTTGGGTATAATGTGGTTTTAAAGTTTTGCCTTGGGTGACATGACTGAGACAGATGGTTGTCTAAACTTATTTTCCTGCAGTTGTACATATTTGTTTGAAGTGGTAGAGCCTCTGAGCAGTTTTGGATGAACATGTTGTGTGATTTTTTTTTCAGATTATTTTCTTATCTGGCGTGATCTTTGCAGTACTTTTCTGATTTTCTGGAGTGCTCTTTGCATTATTTTTGTGATTTCCTCTGTTATACAGTGTAGTGGGCATTTTATAATGATACTTGACAATTTCTAGATGAATGTCAGTAACAAATTCAGCCTTCATCAGGGATATTACAGCAAAATAACATCTCTGCGTGAAAGTTGAATGGATGATTCCGACTGGCTTAGATAGTTGTTCTTCATTCCCTATTATTTAATGCAGGTCATCTTTTGAAGTAATTCTGAGCGGCTTAACTTCTGTAAGATTTCTGAAAGAAACAGGAAGCTGGAAATAGGATAGCATTTCTTTACAGGTGTTGAAGTTCTACCTTTTCTGTTACGATGAAACATGCTTTTTTAAGCTGCATTTTATAAATGTAGTGAATGTGTATGCAACAACAAAGGGAGAGATCTTCAAAGGTTCAGATGGAAGTTTATCAGCTGTTATTGAGCTGGTGTCAGCTATTAAATAATTTACAAAACATGTGATAACATTTTTTTGAACTGAAAAAGTATGACATTTCTGAGGAAAGGAGCTAGAAAAGTCATCAAGATGGTAACTAGAAATATAGGACTACTCAGAGTTGGAGTGAAAGTAAATCTCAGAAAAAATATTAAGATATTAGATCAGAACAACATGCATCCTGGTTATATTTACAGAAATATCCCGAAGGGACAAATGTGCAGAGTTTTCTAGGTTGTAAACATAAAGTTGAATATACCAATTAGAGTTAATAAAACTGACTGATGAGTTTACAAAACTGCACGGATATAAAGAATTTCAAATTGACAATACTGTGTCTGATGTGGTAGATTTAAGATGCTCCAATATAAATTCCTATCCCTGCAGTGTACAACCAGCTAAAGAAAACGTACCTATCAATGATGTCATCTTACTGATTATGATGACCTGTAGCACTAATTATAAATATGTGCGTGAGGCAAAGAGAAACTGATGTAATCTTACTACTGTGCCTGATATAAAAGCATTTATTGGTCTAGCTCCAAAATATGTATTTAAAAATAAACAGAATTCAAAACTACAATTATGTAATAGGCAGAAGGCAGGAAATTTAAGAACCTGCAAGTTTCCAGAGAGCGCTAAGTACTTCAGTTCTGACCTGAAATACATTGCCAGTATTTATTTCTGAATGACAGTAATGTCCTGTAGATCAGCTGGTATCTTCCTACTGTACGCCCTAGCACTTGGCCCACAGGAAGGCTGCCCTGTCACCCCACACTAGGGATGCTATTGTTAAATTAAACTCAGATATTTAAAGGAGCCATCCATTTTTAAGGCAGCAGAGACCATAGGTATGTATGTACTCTAAGTGACATATCTGCCTTTATTTAGCAATCGACTTTCTCTGTCACACTTTGCTCTCTCCAACTCAGTCTTCAGAAGAAAAGTAGCCATCAAAAAACAATACATGGAGGTGAGACATGCCATCCACATTGCCATGCCTCATGCCAGGCCTATGCTGAATAGAGAAATGGTAGTGGTATAGGCTCAAGAACTAATGGGTTATATTTTTATGATATATATCCTTATAAGTGGAACATGATCCATGACTAATTGAAATTGTCTGCTCAGTAGATAGTAATTGCCCTCTTGATAACGAGGCACACTTTTTCCACAACAACATACACTATTTCTTATGGCATAAGCTTCCTGCTTAAATATCCAACAGAACCTTCCACACCCCTGCACTTTTTTGGATAAAACAGCTCCTGGTATAACCTCAAGAGCATCAACATGCACAATAAAGACAATAGTTAGATGCAATAAACAAATGTCGCACAAATAGAGTAATTTTCAAACTCATACAGAAACCCTTCACTTAAGTAGACCAGTTATATTTCATGGAGAAGTCCTTCCTTTCATCACATCTGGCAGTGTATATACTGGAAGGCATGTCTGAATAGAGAGATGTTAAAATCAGCAAGCAAAGGAGAGTAATATTGCTGGAATATTATTCATCCTCAAGTCTTGATGAGTACCTTGATGAGCTGGACCCCATTTTTACAAAATCTTACCAAGAAAGATGACACTGATATATAGACTGTATTTTATTTAGCACATATCATGGACAGAAGTAGGTTAAAAATAAAAAAGACAATTGGATGTGCAAATCCCAAGATATAACTGGGTGTGCAAATCCTAAGATATAAAAGTGCCCAATCCTGGTAGGTACACTAGTGCCAGGACTGGAAAAATGACAGTGTAAAATTCTCAAGACATGGAAAGATTTCTATAATGGGATTAGGCCAGGCTCATGGGGAGAATGGACCCTCTGTTGTAAAAGGAAGCAGTAGTCCAAAAACCACAAAAACTGAAAGGCCAAAGAGAATGCTGGACTACTGAGAATAAGAAAGAAATTAAGTATTATTACTATTATGCAAGAAGCCCAGAATTTCCAGATAGAAGATATACAAAAAGTTTAAGAAAGAAATTAGAGGAAAGAAAAATACTTGCATAAGAAAAACTGTCAAAAGCTTCAAATGCAAATTTGTTTTCAATAATATAATAGATTCATGAAGAACATTAAATAGACCAAAAAACTAAGGTTCATTTGGAAAAAGAAGTGACTGAGGAAGTTCAAAAATATAAAGAACAAAATTTAGAGATTTTTGAAAGGTAGAAAAAAGAAACATGGACATGGGAAAAAAAGAGAGATCTGATATAGTGCAATAGTTATGCAAAGAAGAAAGCCAAACTAATCTATACAAAAAAGCAGCTCCGGCTCTACAGATATTTGAAGAGAAATACAGACAAAGGCACCCAGGGATGCAATACAAAATAAGATCACAAAGGGCGAACATAGAACAGAAGATCAGTAAAGTAGAAGTTAAACAAATAGAAACTGAAGTTATGGAATACCTGCAAAGTGAAGGATTTAGTGTAGAAAGACGTACACAGGTTATGTCATAGCATAACGGAACAAATAGGAGGAGTGAGAGACATCTGAAGAAGAAATGTGGACATGGGAATAAAAAGGAGATTTCGTAAAATATTTATGCAAAGGAGAAAGCAAAACTAATCAATATGAAAAAAAATGCACCAAACATATTTGAAGAGAAATACAAGCAAAGGCATCCAGATATGGAAAATTTTACAATACAAAAACAAGAAAACAAAGGGAGAACGTATAAAAAAGGAGTATTAATGGAGAAGCTAAAAAAATAGGAACTAAAGTAATGGATTACCTGTGAAGTAAAGGATTTAGTGTAGAAAATCCAACTTGGGTAACATCACATGATAGAACAATAAGTCTCCAAATTAAGGAGAAATTGGTGGAATGGAAAGCATCTGATCAGTTGCCATATGAAGATACTTTGGAGTCTTAAGTAGGAAACCAGTACAAAACTTCAGTTGGAGTTGTACAGCAAGTGAAGGGGCAGGAAATGGCAGAAACTCTGACTCAATCAATGTTGCAGAGTGCTAGGCCAGAGAGTTTCCATATGAAAGAACAATGGATGACACAGGATGAAGCTGAAGAGAATATATCACAGGGAAATATTCTGGAACTTTCTGTAGAATGCCTGCAAGAAACAGAGAATAAAGAATGTGTCGCAGTTTAGAAGAAAAATATCTAAGGAAAGAGCCTTGATTTAACAGAGATGCATACACATATTAAGATCAATGAAAGAAATCTTACTACAAAAATGCAGACAAATAAGGGAAAATAAGGGAAGAAATCAAATGCCATCATGGAAGTATTGAATAAGAAAAACTATAAAACAATTAAGACAAGAAATGTCACTGTTAGAAGAGTACAGAGGAGAGAACAGACCAACAAAAGTACTTAGAAAGACAGATTTGATAAAAACAGTGTGCAGTATTAGAAAAGACCAGGATCTATTGTACACTATTGCAAATCATAAACTAAAGATATCAGCATAGGCAGAAAAACTTAGAACAAATGGAGATAAATATAAAGGGAAAGTACAAAATAAGCAATTTACTGATGACCCAAGTCTTATAAAGAATTGGGGAACAAAGCAAAAGGAAGAGAAACACCACCAAAAAAAGAAGAAATAGACATATTTTAGTGAAATATTTATGAAGACTCTGTGGAACATAACAAATATGATGAAGAAGAAGTAAAGGAAACATTACGAAGTTCAAACATACAACATATGAAATGGGATGAAGTAATGGCCAGAGAAATTGAAACAAAATTAAGAAAAGCTCCTAAATGGAAAACCCAGGCCCAGATGCAGTACCTAACTTCTGGCTAAAAGTATTAACTTCTTTATATGAAAATTTAGCCATGAGTAAGAACTATTTATATGCACACTGCAAACAGACACCAAACTGGTTAACAACAGGAAAAATTATGCTCCACTTTAAGAGTTACCCTGGAAGCGATCCTAAAAAAAATATACACCAATAACTTGCCTTCCAATGATTTATAAACTATATATTGGAATTGATGCTAACAACAGAGTTTATAGTCATTTACAAGAAAACTCAATGATGGCCGTAGAAGAAAAGGGTAACAAAATAAATTTATATGGACCAAAAGATCGTTTGTTGTTAAATAAAATCATAATGGAGAATTGTTAAAAGGAGAAGAATCTAAGTATAGCATGGACAGATGACAAGAAAAAGCATTTGACAGCATCCCACTCCCTGCATCGATCAATTACATTATATTGACCATGAAATAGTGGCAAACCAGTTTGCAGTTAAGGTATGATATAGGACAAATTATTATCCCCGGGATAAAAATCCAAAGGGGGATTTTCCAGGGTGACTGTTTAACACAGCAGTTCTTTTGTTTTACCCTTAACCCATTAAGCTGTCTACTTAACAGACTAGGTCAATGTTACAATTTAGCTCCCAGACAACAGCAAAGTGTAAAGACTTCTCATCTCCTTTTTCTGAATAATTTAAAACTGTATAGCTCATCAGATGAAGAGCTGAAAGCACAACTGGAAGTGGTCAAAACTTTCTCAGATGATATAAGAATGTCATTTAGTCTTGATAAATGTACAAAAGCAATATTTAAAGCAGGAAAGCTGCAGGACTAAGAAAATATGAGTCTGGATAGGAATGTGATGTAAAGGAACTTGAGCAGGAGGGAGGGAGTGCATAATATATAAATATTTGGAAAATTATGAAGAATCAACAATAAAACATGAACAAATATAAACAAAGCATAGTAAGGAATATTTTAGATGAAAACAGCCCTGACATCTTAGGAACAAAGTCAAAGCTATAGTTTTCCTGTGATTGACTGACCTCTAATGGTACTGGATCAGTTGGACAGGAAAACAAGAAAAATGCTTAATGCTTATCAAATGATATATAAAAATCAGTGTATTCCAAGATTATATATTTCCCATTCAGAAGGCAGTATGGGCCTCCTCAAAATTGATTACATGTATCAATCTGCAATCATAGGACTGCATACATATCAGGTAACCTCACCAGATCAAAACTTAATGAAAGTTTTGAAACATGAACAGAACAAATTTAAGATGACATATCAGTGTCAAGCGGGAATGAAAACCAAACCAGAAGTAGACAAAAATCAGACAACAACTGAATGTGCCCCCCCCCCCCCCACCCAAAAAAAAAAAGAAAGAATATAAGAAGGATCAGACGGAAAGGCAAGAAATGTGAATAAGGCATAAATATACTTGCAAGTAGAGAAAACTCCTTGAACAACCTCATGTCAATCAGGATCTGATGCAGGAATGATTAAGGATAGGTGAAGTTAAATGAACATATGAAACATTGATATTAGCCATTCAGGACAATGGACTATGTACATGTTGGTTTAAAAGTCCATTCAACATGTGGGAGAAACAGATAAATGCAGGTTCTGTAAAACAGAACTGGAAACAGTTTCACATCTTGCTACTGAGTGTGATATACTAATGACAGAAGGCCTGTATACTGAACTGCATAATAATGTGGCAAGGCTGTTGCATTGCTGATTCTGCAAACATTACAATACTGAACAGTAACTGAAGTAGTTGAGAAGCACCGGAAACATGAGTCAAGAAGCCTTACTGAGAATGATGAAGTTTATCACATGATATTACCTATTACCAACAGTTCAAAAATAGTTGGCAGAAAAACAGATATAGTAGTCCATAAAAAAGTAGACAAAAGTAGCATTGATCATTGAAATTGCTACACCCAGTGATTACAGTGTCTTATGTAGAGAGACACAAAGTCATAAAATACCAGGATTTGCAGGCAGAAATGAGGGCAATGTGGAAGAAGGATACCCAGACAGTTCAAATAGTAGGAGGAGCAACGGGTCTCATAAAAAAGAATTTACAGTCTTATTTAGATATGCTACCAATACATGTAACTCCATATGAATTACAAAAGGAGTCACATCTGAACACATTGTAGGTGCTACGAATAGCATTTCTGGCTATTTTGAAAGACTGAAACAGTACTAATTTCACAAACTTTAATCATACTTTGACTTAAAATTGAGGTCCATTCCTGTTAAGGTATTAGAAACCCAAAAGACTTGGGGAAAGTAGAATGAGAGAAAGCAAGATAAGAATCTTCTAAAATAAGAACGCACTAGCCCTGGCAAACTCTGAACTTACTTACTTGTGTCTGGCCTTGGCAAATTTTTATAGTCTCTACCATCCTCCATTTGAGGCTTCAGCAGATCATACACAGGAGAATGTCCTATGTGTCTAGTTTCCTCCATAGAACCTTAAAGTATATTTCTCCACTTTCTGGGTTATTTCATATGGTCCCTGTTAAGTGTAAAGGAACATTTTATTTGCACTGGGAATGAGGACTAATACCTTGTCACTAAGAAGGAACACCTGGACTGTAGCATTCATATTCTAGTTGTGCTTCTGTGCGCCCTGAGTATATACTATGTAACTACTTTAATCTTTCCTGCATAAGGGTTAGCCTTCTAGTCCCATGTTTCTTCAAATAAGTCCAAAAAAACGTGTGTTACACAGAGTAGGTGAAATGGGGTAAATCTAGTGAAAGACTAGAGTATCTCCATAAAGACAAATGCCTCATAGGTTAATAAGGTGTCACAGTTTTTCTATTATTCTCAACAACCCACTGTAGCATGGACTTCAATTTTTATTTTAAAAATTTGTTTGGGTTATGATATACTGAAGACCTAAGCTGTTTAACTTGTATCAGCTAGCAGACCTGATTCATTTCCTTCTATTTCAAACGGGTGACTTGATCTTTTAGAAATGTCTTCTCTAGTGGACACTGCAGTGTGCATTTTTTTTTTCATCTTACCTTTAAGAATCCCTGTGACTAACACTTACTCCAATACCTGCTGGAAAGCACTGGGAAGCCTTAAACTGATACAAGCACTCAACTCTCCTTGTTAATAAGGAGAAATTAATAGTAGGCACTAAACAGCCTATAATTGCAAAGTACCTTGCTAAGGCAAGGGAAAACAGCTCCTGTACTTTACAAAAAAAAAAAAAAAAGCACCAAACCAGGCATGTCCAAGGGTCAGCTTCTGGTGATTTCTCCTGTCCACCTGGTGAATCTGGGCATACTGGGGCAATGCAGCAATTGCCTCATGTACACAGACAACCCTTTCCTCCTACCACCCAACACTACAACCTGTGAGAGATGCACTTACATAGCCAAAATGGAAGCAAAGCTCTCTCCACCCAAGATTGTGCTAGACAGTCAAGAGGAGAAGGTTAACACCCACACTACACCTCAAGCAACACATAGTCCTTCTAAACCCACACCACCAACAATAAATCCACATATGCGGAGGCCCTTAACTGTAACCTGCCCAAGCAACAAGGACCTCTGAAGCTGAAACGCAAACAAACACCAATCACAACCAAAGTGTCACATAGTTCACAACACCAGTGTGCCACCCAGCAACAGCCCCTAAGGCAAGACAACGTACCTAACACTTTAGTCATAGGTGACTCTATAGTCCGGCATACTGATGTCCCACTCACCAGGTTGAGCAAGGAGAAAATTACAGTCAGCTGCCTGTCGGGTGCCAGGATCTGCCACATAAAGCATGCACTCAAGTCACTCCACAACAAGTACAAATATGACTCTGTCATTGTCCATGTTGGAGTGAATGACTTGAGACATACCTCCCTGGACTACATGAAAAGAGACATGGAAGAGCTCTTGGATCATGTGGCCCAGGCAGGTATGACCCTAGTCCTGAGTAGCATCCTGCCTTCGCCCAGAATGATACCACAATATAAGGACAAAATGATTGACTTCAACAATTGGCTAAGCTTCTGGTGACATTCAAAGGGGATCCAGTGTCTGTCTGCCTGGGACGACATGATTGACAGACCATGATGCTTTGCCAGAGATGGTCTGCATGTGTCGCCCCTGGGATTCAGGTTACTGGCTAAAGCTCTTGCCACCCCTATAGTGCCTTTTTTAGGCAAAGTTCAAAGGACAAAACCACCACTGTAACAGGTGCAAGCATGCAAAATCTGAAGGTAATGCTACTCACTGCTAGAAGTCTAAACCTCAAAATGCACTCTCTCGAGGCACTCCTAAAAATGGAGAACATCGATATCTGTGCAGTAACTAAGACCTGGTTTAAGGCGACATAGAGCACCCCTGCAATACCAGGCTACAACTCTTACCACACTTTTCGGCCACCAAACCAGGACCGAAAAACTAAAGGTGGAGGAGTGTCAATATTTACCAAGGATATTCTCACCACCAGGCTAGTTGCCCAACACAATGCATCTGAAATTCTCCAAGTGCAACTAACACTAGGTAAGACTGCAATCCAAATTGTAGCTTGCTACAGATCCCCCAACATACCCCAAGATTCTCACTACACCTTTCTAAACATACTGGAAAATATTAAGATAGAACCAAACACCCTAATACTGGGTGATTTTAACTATTAACTGGGAAAACTACTCATGTACCGACACCTTTGCCCAATGGTTCTTAGAATTCATAAATTCCAATGCCCTGGATCAACTAATCCATAGTCCCACCAGGGGGCTCCAATACCCTAGACCTGGTCATTACCAACATGGGAAATCGATACTCCACACCTATGGCCACCCCCTCGTTAGTCAGGTCTGACCATAAGCTAATCACCCTTAACATCCACATCCCACCCCCACCCCTCAGTAAGGAAACCTCCATAAAAAACTTCTCCAAGGCCAACTTCATGCTACTCAAGTCAGAAGTGACAAACTTCATGACACCCATGCAGACGGGAACTGAAATTTCAACTGCTGAATCCTACACTAAGGCACTGTATGAGCACATCCACTCATGCATGAATTGTGCCATCCCAAATAGAACCAAGATGCTCTCATCCAAAAAAAGGAAGACAATCTGGTGGTCCCCTGCCATAAGCAAACTTTACAACAAAAGGAAGAAACTGTTGCAGAAAAGAGGAAAATCCGAGGATGCAAAAAACTCCCTTACCAGCCTCAGTAAGAAACTGAGATCCTCATAAAATCCTCCAAAGCTAGTTATGAAAATAAAATTGCCAAAGATTCCAAAGACAACCACAAGGCATTCTATAACTATGTCAAGAATCTAAATGGCAATGCTCAGATCTGCTCTGAGCTAAAACAGAATGGCATTAAATATACTGATCCCAAGGATATTGCCAGTATCCTGGCAGATCGATTCAGTGCCAACTTCACCCCCCTCTTACCACTTAAATGGCTCATCTCAATACCAGAAGATTGCCAAATTCCGGTAATAACGACCACACAGGTAAAAAATGCACTCTCCAAAGCTAAGAATACAGCATCCATGGGACCAGATTACATCCTGGGCTGTGTACTACATGAACTACAATATGAACTGGCACCTCACCTAAGTGTCATGTTTAATCATAGCCTCACCTCAGGATTTGTGCCCAGTGAGTGGCGCAGAGCTTCATTTATCCCACTCCACAAGGGGGATCCACCTTGGAGCCCGGAAACTACCGTCCTATCAGTCTGATGAGCCTTATCTGCAAGGCCATGGAGCATATTATCATGGAACTTATAAACAAAGACATTGGCAACCTTCAAACACTGGACCCCACCCAGTTTGGGTTCGTGAAGGGCCAATCTTGTCTCCTGAACCTGATTGACTTCTTCGAATCAGTCTCCAGAGCCATGGACAAGGGTAAGGTGGTCCACACTACCTATCTAGACCTTGCAAAGGCCTTTGACACCATCCCCTACTCTGGAATCATAGATAAACTTACTAAGCTGGGCATTAATCCCTACGTCACCCAATGGGTTGCTAACTGGCTTACTGACAGAACCCATACTGTAAAAGTAGCCAACTCCAAATCCAGCTCCAGACAAGTGACAAGTGGAATACCTCAAGGTTCAGTCCTGGGACTACTCTTGTTTGGTATCTACTTCTCTGAGGTACAGGCCAACACTAAGGGACTCTGGCTAACAAAGTTCACAGATGACTGCAAACTGGGAGCCATTAACGAATCCCCAAATGATGTGGATACTCTACAAAAAGGCCTTACAGAAACATATACTTGGTGCCAGAGCCATGGGCTCAAGTCCAATGCCAAGAAATGTATAGTTATCCCCTTTGGGAAAAAACATGTACCCGTGAATTACCATATAGGTGGCAGTACACTAAACACCGAAAGTGTGATAAGAGACTTAGGGACACAGGTGGACATTGGTCTCACCTTCGATAACCACATCACCACAACAGTCAGGAAATCCTTCTATGTGGCACACCTCATCATTAAGGGCTTTTCATCCAGAAAAAAGGAGGTCATTGTCCCACTGTACTCATCCCTCATTAGACCCATTATAGAATACAATGCCCTGTTTGGTATGCACCTCTCAAGACATCTGCAACAACCGGAAAGGCCTCAGAAATACCTCAGTAAAAGAATCACAGGCCAAAAGCAGATGCCCTACGCTGACCGCCTTAAAAAACTCCACCTATACTCTGTCGCATATCGTCTACTAAGAGGTGATCTCTGCTTAACATACAAGGCCATGTCAAACCCAGAGCTGTTGGACATGCTACACTTAAAGAAATCCCAATCCCTCAGAGCCACACGCTCCAGGGATCGAAATCTTGTCATCACAATAAACAAAACATGCTGGAGGGATAGGTTCCTGACCCAGAGACTCCCCAGACTCTGGAATAGATTGCCCATACATGTCAAGCAGAGTGCCTCTTTGGCCCTCTTCAAAAGGAACCTTGATGATTGGATGGGAGAAAGGAAATTCACCCCGGGGATCACATCAGTTGCCCTGCTAGACAGGGGTCCATGGAAGTAAATAGTGTGGGAAGAAATAGCCAGGGAATTGTTTTGGCTAGGCTTGTATAGACCCTAAGGCTGATAGCCTAGTACCAACCTATGAACCTATGAACCTATGGATCCACGTTCTGTTAAAAGTGCCAGATGTTTGGTCATGGGTTTAGCAGATGTTTCATGCAATGACACAGCCTCATGGAAAATGGGTGGAATGATCTAAGGTGACTAAAGCATATTGACGGATCCTCCGATTCTTGACTAATGATCATACATAATCTACTGTAATATTGACAAAAAGAACACCTTTTATTATTTATAGTACTAAGGGAGACTTGAAGACTTTATACAGAGTAGCCCAGGGATTCCAAAACATTCTGGACATGATTTTGGGCAGCTATTCTCTGTTTAATGAATGTGTGCAATCCACCCTGATGCTTACTAATAATGATTTTGGCCAGAAAATTGTGTGTGATGAGCAGATCATTAAAGATCTTCACTTCAACTGCAGCATGGACATTTGGGAAGATCATGTAGGAATATGGTGCAGCCTCTGGGAATTATGAACAGCAGAATTGCTTGTCTGTCAAGCACAAGTCCTGAGGATACTCAGTATGATCCCATGCACACATCTGCAGCAAGCAAAATAAGGTACAGTATGTAGCCATGCTAGATGGCCATGAAGCCTGTGTGCTGATCTTTTTGTTGGTCCAGTGATGCATATATGTAGGGAAGATAATGTGGAAGGTAGTAAGGGAAGTCTGATTATGTTAGGAGGGTAGAGGAGGTAGTAGGGCCATACAAACAAACAAACATACATATCAAAAGCAGAACTGAAAAGGGGGTGATGGCACACTTAGGGATGTGGAACACAATGGATAAGGGGATATGAAACACAGATATCAATGACAAGAAAGTAAAGATATAAAAAAACATAAAACAATGCAGAAAGGGTAAAGTAGAGAAAACTACTAGAATATCAACAAAAAACATTTGACATTAGCAGAATCTGATCACTGTACTATAATGTAAATCTCAGGAAACAAGAAACCTACTGTAACAAGAATGTGCTTATATGCAAGCTACAATGGGTTTGAGCCAACAATTCTCCCTACCTAGCATGTACAAAGCACTTAATTTACAGGATGAGCTATAGAAGCAGTCACATGAAAGGCATTAGGGATCCACATAGCAGTTGATAGCACTTTGTGGAATGACACAATAAAAGCAGCAAAAAGCATACAGACCAGAAGAGACATGAGCCCACAACCCTTCCAAGTTATACATCCATCACATGCTAGGCTACTGAAACAGTCAGATAAGTAGGAGTCAGCTTTATCCTGTGTTACAAGTGCACACTGCCACACAACAAAGCTTATCAGCAGGCCTGATGCCAGCTGAAGCCAATATATTTAACACAAGATAGTAGATGCGCTTAGTAATTCCTGTACAGTGAGTAGTGAGAGTCTTCTTTGGTTGCACATGGGCATCAGTGGTGCTCTTTGTTACTCATCGCTCACAGTATAATTACAAATGGTAAATGATTTGGAAGCACTAGATGGGCAAGCATGAGGCTTTTTCATCAATTTTTTGACCAGATTAAGGTGTGGAAGTGAGAGTATAGGAAGAGTTAAAAAGGAAAGCAAGCAGGTGTTAGAACAGAAGGTGAGCAACTAAAGAATTAGCAGGACTGAGGTGGAGAAGGTAGGGGTAAACATTTTTGCGCAACAGGTGCCCAGTTTTTATGCATAAAGAGCATATAAGTTGGGAAAGGAAGCAAGGGATGTAACAAGCTAACGTGAAGGTTGTGAGTTAGCTTAGGTATTAGGGGAAGACAGACATGACTGACAGGTTGTGGAACAACACAGCGAGGGAGGGGAATACAGTGGTGAAAGAGACACCCTGTATATATATATATATATATATATATATATATATATATATATATATAGAGAGAGAGAGAGAGAGAGAGAGAGAACAATGATGAACAACCAACAGGGAGGGCATGGACAAAAAATGATAGGTAACAACACGGATGGGATGGGGTGTGCACACCTGCAGTCTCTGCCAGCTGCAATGTAGTTGGAGATTATTCACCACCCTCCATCAGGACTACACCCAGAGGTTCATATAGGAGAGTACCATCACCACTAGGTCTTGTCTCAAATGGTTGAGGTAGTACTAGATAAAAGTACAACTTAACATGTCACATACATTTTTTAAGGTGAATGCATTTAGTTTGATTCTTGGTGTCAGTAGTATGAATATACCCCTTTAATGGGGTTATTAGTCCTGCTTAATTTGCTTGTTTGAACACATCTAATTAACATAAGTAATTTGTATATACAAGTGCTTGTAATTTTGAAATTTTGACTTTCTTTGTCTGAGGAAGGAGTGCCATTGAGCCCTCCAAAAGCGTGTGCTTACTTTATTAAATTTCATTTTATTTCGTTAGCCTTGAACTTGTGATTCCTACAGCTCATATTCGTTTGGTTTATTTGGTTTGGCAAACAAATAAGTGTTCTAGTCCAACATACAGTAATAATGCCTGAGATAAATGTACACATACAACCTAATCCTGGTGTTCAGACATAACATGTCACATACCAGTTATAAGGAAACAACTGTACTGATGATGATGATGACCACCATCCAAAAACGTTGATAATACATATTTTTCCATCTAATGATATATTTAATATATTGAGATAGAGGAATAAATTGACATATTTCATGATAATACAGCTGTGTGTGTGTGTGTGGGGGGGGGGGGTCACCCTCAGAGTCTTCACAATGTGGGAGCACAGCTTAAACACCCTGGCCCATTTGTCCATGTATATGATAGTATGTAAGCAAAAACTCACTAATAACATTCAGCAGTTGTACTGGTACCTTTGACCTATGGCAGTTACCACAGAACTGGCAGTGATGTACGAAAGGTATACATTTGAGGAATGAATCCCTACTACTATTAGCATTAAAAGCAGTGCAGTCTGAAGGCAAGTATACTCATCCTGGGACTTTCTTAGGTACTCCAGTCTTCTTATGTGCAGATGTCTATTCACTTCAATTTCTTCAGGGTCCATAGAGATAAAAAAGTGAAATGTGTTACATTTGTGGATGACATGCAGTGTCATTTTAAATGTGTCGCTAACATAAGTTCAACTTGCAGTGCATAGGTGGTACCTGAAATTTAACTTCATCTTCCAATTTGCCAAGGGGGTTAAGACTGCAATGTCTCATGTCATTGTAATGTTGGTGGCACTGCTAACCAGTGCATTGGATGTAAGTGGCATGGGTGACAGGCTGGGCTAAATTATTCCAGACTTCAGTATTATATTTATGCCCTTTTTTAGTCCTCCCATGGGAACACTCTGGTTGTAATCCTTTTGGAGGAAGTCGAGAAGTATTTTTTTACTTGTCCTCTGCACTCTAAACATGGCACTACCCATTCTGTCTGTGTATTGTTGTGGTTTGCAATAACACTTTAAGGTAGGAATGACTGCAGTCCTTTACTATTATGTATATTGTTAAGAAACCAGTTACTACAGCAGCTCCATGTAAAGATGGTTAAATTCTGCCCCTGAAGGCATGGCCTGAACATCATGTGCATGTAATATGAAGTGCCCAAAGAAGGTTTATGAATTATAACACAGGAATGTTGGGCAATAGGTGGGGAGACAGAGGAGCTCATGGCCTTTCTCAAAGGATGTAGCAACAGCAGTGACTCCCAAAGTGTGGGGCTGGATATTTTTGAAGAGACAGACAGGCCCAGGAGACAATCCGTTGGTGATGCCAATTTATGTAGGCCTATTTCTGAGTATAAGTACCTGCAAGCACTCTCTGCAAGTATTCTGCACTCTTTAGTCACCATGAAACTCATTAAATATGTTGACTTATCAAGATTTCAACATCTGCAGCCATCTACACAAAGTATGCAGATAAAATATTACTAATTTTTCTATTATGTTTAGGTTTGGAAAACTCAGTTGCATGTATTACTTACTTACACAGAATATGTTGTGCTTTGGTGTATTCACCTGTGATTCTTTATCCAGTAACAGCAGTGTGGGACTGACCATGCATGATGTTGGAGGGTCTGCAGTCACTGATGATGATGATGGCAGGGATGAGCTGGTGTAGTCAAGGGGTGCAGGCGGTGACGGACACAAAGAATGTGACCACTACTTCTCCAGCACATACCATGGACACAAACTCTATGCCTGCAGATAACTAGGCTACCCACACCTCACAGAGAGGACAGGTTAATGGAGTCACTATCAATCATGAAGTATGGTGGTCCCCACTAGGAAAATGTCAGAATCTGCCCCAATAGTAATGGGCAGAGAAGGCCACATGGGAGGTGTGATGGTGCTTGTTGGAGAGATGGTTACTACCCTCACTCTAACTTGGTGTGTCAGTGACAACAACCTAGCATATGTGCAGAGCCATCACAGAGGCACAGGCCAGTACTAGCACAGCCATGGCAGAGATAGTGAGGATGATGCATAGTGTGTATGATGAGAGGGCACATGTCCCTTTATATTTGATTGTTTGAATACTCTCAATCACGCACTGGCATATGCAATGTCTTCTCTGCATAACCTGCCAGGGGATAGGGGCCATCCAGCTCAACTGCTACAATCAAAGATGATAGCCAATGTGCCTACGGACTATATTCCTAAATACTTTACTACACATCTATGTCTCTAACTATATCATCTCTAAATATCAATGATCTGAACAATCAAAGGAAAAGGTCAAATGTTAAATGTTAATAAATCACAAGTTGTATTTTTACAGAAAACTCATTTTAAATCTGTGGAAAAATATTTGGAGTCCTAATAAATATTTAATATTAGCTCATTCCTCATATAAATCCAAAAGGAGGGGTGTCATGACTCTATGGAAGAGAAATGCTGTTAATCCACAGATTATTTACAAATATGAAGATCCAGAAGGATTATTAGCTATTATTATTTTAAAGCATAATAACAGAATTTGGACATTGGTTAACCTTTATTGGTTTAGGAGGAACAACAACAAAATGTCATCTTGATCACATAACTACTGTTTACAAAGGCAATCTTATTTTGGGAGGAGACTTCAATTACATTTTAGATAGCTTTGCCACAACAGTCATCCACCTAGACTCACCTCTACAGCAAAACATAAAACACAAAAAATGGCAGGAGTCCCTTAACTTATATGATACAGTGCATACAGTTCCAAACACAATAACTCATTATGTTTTTCTCATATAGATCACAGATTTAAAACACAAACAAGAATAGATGGGTTCCTATCGCGTGATCAAAAATTGTAAACGGCGAGCGTGTATTGAGCGAACCCAATTGGTCGAAACATCGTGCGTGTAACATGGAAATCACTGTTAGGAATATTTTCCCTTTACTTCAATGCAGTGCAATCTCGGAGTAGGAATATTTAAGTAGCGAGGGAGTGCAGAGGTGCTTGCCCCCTTGCCTACAGCATTTAGGTAAGTATATTTTTTTTATTTTTTTTATTATATTTTCAAAATGTCAAACATCGCTTATATGGTGTTGACCATATGGTGTTCAATGTTTGAAACTTTCGAAAATATAATATAGACCCGAATAGATAGAAGTCTAGTTTCCAATGACTTAAATTTTAAAATCTCATCTTTCTCTAAACTCCCATGTCCTCTTTCTGATCACAACTGTCTCACACTTAAGTTACAACTTGATTTTACTAACTTAATTTCCATAAGTAGAATACCAGCCTATATAACTAAAACAAAGACTTTAATCCTTGGCTTTTAAAAGAATTACATTTCTTCTTGGAAGTAAATCATACTGCTGATCTCAATGACAATGGTCTGGGATGCTCTAAAAGCTTATATCTATGGTAAAACTGTCACCTGCTATAGAAATAAACTAAAAAATTCAAGTGCAAATTCAAGAAAGCTTACAAGAAAATTTCTTCCATGTGTGAACAATTTTAGATTCAATAAACTCAGTGTAGCAGCACATAATCATTTGCACTGATGCACAACAATGGAACCTTTTGTGCAATGAAACTTTTGGCTAAAGTAACTGAATTTTATGCAAATTAACCAGGTGGAGTGATGCAACAACTCGTAATGCATCCGTGTGGACCCCATGTCCATGTTACTACTGTACGTGGAAATTTTCCGAGTACATGAGTCTACAAGGAAAGAAGGGAATGCAAAAGTCCACAAATATGGACATAATTCCCCTGAAAAGGTAAGAACCCATGTATAAATGTTCAATTCATATACTATGTAAAAGAATAGTATAATGTATTCTAGACAAAAGTACTGTAAGACCTTGCCTCAAGTCTGCACAATCGTGCTTTCATGCTTTAAACCAGCTTACACAGCTATGAATGGTGTACTTTTTAGGCCGTCAGCATGAATATTACACAAATGAGGGGTAAATGCCATGGATGTGTTGGATCGTTAAACAGAGCAACTATGTATGCATATCCACTTCATATAGGCTTCTACACAGTGTTTATATTCCCAGTGGATGTGGATGACATCAAAGGGATGTGTCATGCTACTTTTAGGACTTTTCTGTGCTTAGTGTGCATGTTTGGGCAGAGTGCCGCTTGTCACAAATAGTTTGGGTAGAGCTTAGCTTGTTCACACAATCAGACCACCCATGTCCCAGTCATGAGCTGGACAGCTACAAATGGAAACCAGATGCATTCAATTAATATACAGTTTTGCATAGCTATGCTGTATGATTTTGCACACAGTGTAGCATTGTGCACTAAAATAGGGTCTTTGAATCATGTCAATTATATCCTAAGCAGGTAAACTGCAACATAATTAGCCAATCCCACATGGTGGAAGTACTCCAGAACTTTATAAAGTATGCATAGACCCTACATTCTGCTTTTCCCTCAAAACTCTGAACCATTGGAGTAGAGACTTGGAATTTTTAACTGAGATAATGCTAGGGGCTGCTGCAGCTATTCTACATCTGTATGTGCTAGATGCTGAGGTTACTGCTGATGGTGCTGCTGACAACAGGTCTAGGCTAGAAGGAGAAGAGTGTTCAGGCTCAGGATAACCTTCCAGGAGCTACATGAGCTGGAGATTGTAGAGCACTATATGGTGGACAGGGACATATTACAAGAACTCAGTGAACTCTGCCTCTCTCAACTCAAAGCCAGAGTTAACAGAGAGGAGCCCATCCCAGTTGAAACTAAGGTATGTGTAGCCCATAGGATACTAGCTACAGATACTTTTCAAAGACCATCTGGGGACATGATGGGGATGTCACAGGCATCAACATCCAGAATACTCCACCAATTCCTGGATTCTATGCTCCCACATGTCAGTGAACACATATAATTTCCCTTTTCCCCTGAGGTGAGGGTCAGCAATATGCAACAGTTCTACCATGTAGCACACTACCCTGATGTTCTGGGTGCCATAGATTGCACTCATGTACGCATCAAGGCACCACTTGGTGAGCAGGGTAAAATCTACATTAATCACAAGGGATACCACTCCATCAACTGCCAAGTCATGTGCAATGCCCAGGGGATGAAGGTGTGTGCTGGCAACCCTAGCACTTATCACTACTCCCATATATAGCACACATCACAGCTGTACCAAATGTTTGCTAGAGTGGATATCCCACAGGGTCATTTACTGAGGGATGCTGGTTATGCCCTAAAACTATGGATGATGACACCCATTAGAAATACACGCACACCCACGGAGGAACACCATAATGAGGCACATGCACAAGCTAGAAACATCATAGAGTGTGTGTTTGGGCTTCTGAAGTCACAGTTCAGGTGCTTAGATATGTCCAGTGGAGCCTTACAGTATACTTCATGCACATGCACACAAATATCCTATGCTCCACAATCTGATCCTGTGGAAACAGCTGCAGCAGGATCCGCAAGGGGAAGTGACACACATCTTCCCACCAATGCCTAGGTCACCACAGTCACACTCAAAGGAGGACTCAGAAGAGAAACCCCCAGGTGCTGTCCCTGTAGGCAGATGTACACTTGCTCAGTATGCCCTTGCTTTGGCTAAGAGGTAACACATAGTACATTCACTGACCACTTAGGCAACTAGAGGCTAATACCTTTCTACTTCTCATACACATATATTAAAATTGATGCCAGGCAACTCACACAACTTGTACCTATCCATGTTTTGGCTGTGTACTGCTTGCATCAGAGTCAGCCCTGAAGTAAAGTTGTGTCAACCGTTGCATTTGCTAGGTAGGTCCTTAATCCACATTGTATTCTTGAAGAGTATTATGACATATCCCTATAATTTTTAATTTGGTACAGTAAGCAAGTAAATACTAGTGGACTGGTACTGAAATTAAATTAACATGTGATTGCAAACATTTGTTTTACGATTATGTGTCCATTTGTAATTAGTAGCCCTCATGCATGAAGCATTCATACAGTCCTACTGCCGCAGATTAGTGGTAAATCATTCAAAAGAAAGGTTAGAAAGTGAGGCTGCACATTGCAGTGTCTGACTTCAGACTTGTTTGTATCCTAACAGTAAATGTGGTTTGTTCCCCCACCCCCCAAAAGAAGAGTGTCCCCGTGTAACTGCCATAACAGTAACTCATTTATGCTATCCCCAAACCCATGGTATATGGGTCTTTGTCACAATTATTATCCACCAGATTTTCAGGACAATAATATAGATTTTATCATATTTCTGTTAGGTAACTGATGAATAGCAGTGTACATTTTTATGCAGGTGGTTGTGTAATGAATGATCTCAATTCTGGAAAGCTGCTTTTGTGGCCAAAAAGACTAAGGCAGCCATCCTGTTTGATGAAGCTGTATTGCCGTTGAGGGTTCTAATCCTGATGTAAGTAGAAATTTTGGAGGTGTACTAAAGATAGGTTGTGTTTTACAGAAGTGACTGGTATTAGCTTTGTCTTGTTTTAATTCACATTTGTGTGGTGTGCTGAATATATAAAAGCTTTTTGATAAGGCTTAGCCAGTTTGTGCAGAGTGCAACATTGCAGAAACAGTGAAAGAGGAAGTAGGATTTTATGTCACACTGCCAACCACAGACACCAGATACATGCAATTATTGAAGTTAGTAGCTGGGAAATCCCAACCTGGAGTACATATAAGAGTGGGCTGTAGTAGCAAGTATATATTATATAATAGTAAGTCTCAGATGTGAGAAGTGTGCCTCGTGTTTATGCATTGCTTTCTTACACACAAACAGGTAATAAAAGGCAAACGCACATATGTGTACATTTAGTTAACCATTGCACAAATCCAATGCTTCTCACACTACTGCATTTTATATACATATATATATATATATATATATATATATATATATATATATATATATATATATATATATATATATATATATATATATATATACACACACACACACACACACACACACACACATATATATATATATATATATATATATATATATATATATATATATATAGCCTTAGTGCCCTTCATTCTCAGACCCCATGTCTCCCCTAAGGTTGCATGTGAAAACGTTGCAAATGGAGTGCACAATATAAGTATATGTACATATATTGACAAGCCATCCATTTCCCCACCAGCAACAACACCAACAATCACAACAACCCTGAGTCTCCTTGATTTTTCCAGACATATATCCACCACTGTACAAGTTGTAATATATAATGCTGGGTGCTCCCTCATGGACATGGCCAATTGATAGTGCTCACAGACTTGCTCATCTAAATGCAAAGACAAATATGCTCAGTAAGGGTATCGTTCTTACACAGCTAGGCTACTAAACAGTATTCACTTGCAAGGCTGCTAGCCTTAGATGGCACTAAGAAGAAAAGTGACTATGCAGGCCTCTGAAGCTGTTGTTCAATATATGGCTTGGTTATGTCATCTAGTATAAGCTCACCTGCAGTCCTACATAAATCAAACTTGTGCTGTGGTGCATGCATTAAGAGCTGTGTTCTGTAGTCTCTCTACTTAGATATGCAGTTGTTCTAATATCACTGCAGTCATCTGTGTGTGTGTGTGTGTGTGTGTGTGTGTGTGTGTGTGTGTGTGTGTGTGTGTGTGTGTGTGTGTGTGTGTGTGTGTGTGTGTGTGTGTGTGTGTGTGTGTGCATGTATAAAAAAGTGGAAGGTATCCCAGTCTGACTTCCCAAATGGCATGGTTTTCCATTGTTTTGCTGCTTTCACACACATCTATTCCAAGCAGGCCTCCAAACACAGGTCACCCACATGTCCTGCTGATGTCATCAACTATAAGATCACTTGCAGTCCTAATGAAATCAGATTTGTGCTGTGGCACATGTGTTAAATACTGTGGCCTGTAAACCTTGATAGGTAGGGAGTCTATCTATCCTCACTGCATCCACCTTGGTGTGTGTGTGTGTGTGTGTGTGTGTGTGTGTGTGTGTGTGTGTGTGTGTGTGTGTGTGTGTGTGTTTCCATAAAAGTGGAAGGTATCCCAGTCTGACTTCCCAAATGGCATGGTTTTCCATTGTTTTGCTGCTTTCACACACATCTATTCCAAGCAGGCCTCCAAACACAGGTCACCCACATGTCCTGCTGATGTCATCAACTATAAGATCACTTGCAGTCCTAATGAAATCTGTGGCCTGTAAACCTTGATAGAGTCTATCTATCCTCACTGCATCCACCTTGGTGTGTGTGTGTCTGTGTGTGTGTGTGTGTGTGTGTGTGTGTGTGTGTGTGTGTGTGTGTGTGTGTGTGTGTGTGTGTGTGTGTGTGTGTGTGTGTGTCTGTTTCCATAAAGAAGGTTGTCAGTGTGTATCCCACACTGACTTAAGTGGCATGGCTTTGCATCGTTTTGCTGCTTGTATAAACATCCATTTGAAGCAGGCCTCCAAACTCTTGTCCCCATGTGGCCTGCTGATGTCATCTACCATAAGTTCACCTACAGTAATGGCAAAATCTGACTTGTGCTGTACACATGCATTAAGTACTGTGATCTGTATTATGTAAACCTAGATAGGTAGGAGTTCTGTCCTCACTGCAGTCAACTTGGTGTGTGTATGTATGTGTCTTCATAAAGAAGGATGTAAGTGTGTATCCCATACTGACTTCTCCATTGGCATGGTTTTACATTGTCTTGGTGCTTGAGCATACATCCACTCAAAGCAGGCCTCCAGACTCTTCTCCCCCACATGGCCTGCTGATGTCATTTACTATAAGATCACCTGAAGTCTTGTTAAAATTAGACTTGTGCCATGGTGTATGTGTTAAGTACTGTGTTCTGTAGTCTGTAAACTTAGGTATGGGTTATATTCTTACTACAGTGTCAGTATGTGTATATGCGTGGGTTGTTGCTGGATGTTACACAGAGCATTTTACAGCAGCCTATTGGACACTGTCCTCTTATCTTCAACTAACACTGCTGATGCCATCAGCAATATCAGATTATTGGATATGTATAAATCACAACAAGCCATGGTCACATACTGGCCTGACAAATGGGTAGATGTCACCCCATCCTATATAAGACAGACAACAATGATATTCCAGTTATTGTATGTACAAAACTTCATGACATCTATTTGCAAATGTGATGGACAGGCTGACACATTAGATCACACAGACGTCCCTGTGGACTATGATGTTTGCAGATGATATTGTGATCTGCAGTGAGAGTAGTTGACAGGTTTAGGAGACCCTGGAGAGGTAAAGACATGCTTTACAGAGGAGAGGAATGAAGGTCAGCAGGGCTAAGACAGAATATATTTGTGTGAATGAGAGGGTGGCTAGAGGAATGGTGATGATACAGGGAGTACAGTTAATAAAGGTGTATGATTTGAAATACTTTTGATCAACAGTTCATAGTAATGGTGAGTGTGGAAGACAGGTGAAGAAGAAACTGCATGCAGGGTGGAGTGGGTGGAGAAGAGTATCATGAGTGAGTTTTGACAGACAGGTACCAATAAGAGTGAAAGATAAGGTCTACAAGGTTGCAGTGAGACCAGCTATGTTATATAGCTTGCAAACAGTGGCACTGACAAAAAGACAGGAGTCATAACATGTGTTGGCCGAGCTCCAGATGTTGATATTTGCATTGTTTGTGCTGAGCATGGAAAGGAGTATTAACTTTATATTAGAGTGTCAGCTCAGCTTGTGCATTTTGGAGACAAAGCCAGAGTGGTGGGATTATATTGGTTTGGACATATACTAAGGAGTAATGCTGTGTATAGCTGGAGAAGGATAGTAAGGATCAAGGTGCCAGGTAAGAGGAAAAGAGAAAGGCCTAAGATAAGGTTTATGGATGTGGTGACTGAGGACATGCAGGTGGTTGGGGTGACAGAGCAAAATACAGAGGATAGGTAGAAATGGAAGCAGATGATCTGCTGTGGGGAGCCCTAATGGTACTATCCAAAAGAATAGGAAGAAAAAGATGGCATCTGTGTTTGGAGAAACACCATGTGTGTACACTTGCGGCAGGAGTGTACAGTAGGAGTATCTGTTTGAAGATTAGTGTGTCTGGACTCAGTTTGAGTTTTAACAGTGTGCCTTTGTATTACCTGCTCTGCTGTGGATTGTGTGCAGAGGTTGTAACACTTTTCCCTTATACATGCAGAAATGTCAATACACTTTTTTTCAAACACAATCAGCTGCTGCTATGTAACAGAGCAGATCTAGCTGTCAGAATCTCTGTTATATAGCAAGCAGCAATTTACCCACTTACCTTTCAATAACAGAAGCATTGATCCACCTTATGAAGGACCTGCTAACGTACACCCCATAGGTTAGTCATCTAAAAACTGCAGTTTGGTCACATATACCCCACCTTTTTTGCATTTGCTATGCAGACACCACATTCAAACCTCCCATCATCTCCTATCATTTCTCCTGCATCACTGAAGTACAGTTTTCAAGAGATCCACCTATAGTACAATTCTAGAATCAGTGGCTCTCTTCCTTCCAGAAGAGTAACACTAAACAGGCAGTCCACTCACACACCTTGACACCTACACATAATATGCACCCAACACAAACCATCATGTGCAGAGGTACTCCCCACAAACCACCCTAAACAACAGACACATCCTAAACATAATGATGCTACATCTAGCACTACAGCAAAAGCAGACAATACACATAAGAAATAGTATCACCAGTGTTTCACCATAGAAGTGCTTAAGGCAATGGGCATCTATTCCAAAGGTTTTCATAATAGCTGACTGCATAATGACATATACAGATGCCCCACAAACCAGCTTAAACAAGGATACATTTAGTGTCAGCTGTGTGACAGAGGTAGTCATCACAGCACACATGCAATCAAGTCCCTCAACAAGTCCTGCTCTTAATACGGCATACTTCATGTTGGTATGCACAACATGAGATTTGACTGTAAGAAATGTATCAACACAGACATAATTGTCATAGCTAAATATGGGTCCCAGCCAGGTATGTCCCTATGTTTGAACAGCATTATACCTTTGCCTAAGATGATACCACTGTATAAAGAAAATATAAAAGATGTATAACTCAATATTAACGTGATGGCAAGTAAACAAAATAAAATGGAAAGTCAAAATCAAGCCGCATCTCCACAGCTGAAATCAGTTTTCAAAAATGTTCAAAATACTTTATCAAAATCTTTATGAAAATATTTATAAAACTTCTGTCAAATATCACAAATACAAAATGACACACAGATCCTTCTGTCCTAGTGTGTACTCCAATGACATTCTTGACAATGTTTCACAAAAGTAAGGGTTTATATAAAACCTTTCAATGCTGTGTAATAAACATTACATAAAACCTTTAGGTGTTGTATAGCTGGTGAACACTCTTCCTGAGCTTCAGAAAATTAAAATAGATTCTTTGACACTGTGTAGTTAGTTTGCACTCTTCCAAATTTCCACAAAGTGAAATAGAACGTAAAACTTTTAGCAAAACCTTTAAGTGCTGTATAATTGAAGAACGCTCATCATAAAAGTAGAGTAAACTCTTCAATACTGTGTAGCTAGTTAACTCCACAAAGCATAACATAAAACATAAAGCAAAAGCTCATGAACCTCCCAAAATGACTTGATAAGCACTTTCAGTAAAACCTTCCTCAGATCATGGAAAGTAGGGACTTCTTTCCTTTCTTTATTAGAGCATTTAACCAATGAACATTAGGTTACGGGACAATGCCCTTTCTTCATTCAAAGATAGTAACAGCCTATAGCTTGATTCATTAAAGGACACACCTTCTCAGTTAAGCAATGTTAGGTCTTCAGATTTTTAAGATTGGTTTTAAAGGGATAACAGCGTTTAGTCCTGAAGGGCAATCTGCCCGTAAGTTAATTATCCACTAAGTTTCACTTATTTCAGTTTTGTTGCACATATCACCTCATCTAATCCCTTCATAAATTTTTTCAATAACCTTAAAGGTAAAACTATGGTTCGAAAATTTACTTATATGTACCACTAAGGCATTGTGTACATCACCTCTGCATATATCACTTAGATGTCGTAATATCATTTTTTTAAAACTTGGTTGGTTTTGCCAACGTAGAATGAAGTACAGTTTTTGCAGGTTGATAAGTACACTACGTTCTGAGAGGTGCAAGTTGCTTTGCAATTAAAGATGAACTCATGACTTGTGTTTGGATGTTTAAAAACATTGCTGCTGTCAATATATTCACAAGCGAAACAATTACCACATTGAAAGGTCCCTTTACATCCAACTAACTTTGGTCTTGGAAAACCATCTTTAGTACATAGGAGCCTCTTAATATTCTTCTTATTCTTATAACCAAACTGTGGTTTGGCTGCTACAATAGATCAAAATTCGGATCTTGAGTAAGAATGGGCCAGAATTTAGAAATTATGTCTTTCACTTGTTTGTTGTCAGTACTATAGGTAATCATTAATCTCAAAGGCTGGGGTCCATGTTGCACCATATTTATTCCTTGATCAGAATTCATTGTTTGGCTTCTTTGGAATTTAATCAGCGTGGATTGAGTTTCTTGCTGAGAATAACCACGTGACTGTAAACGTTCTTTCAAATCAATTATTTCCTGCTGTATAATTTCTTCTTGCGTACATCTTTTGGAAATTCTAGACAACTCATTTCTCATTATGTTGGTTGTAATATGCCTAGGATGCATGCTATTCCTATGGAGATAGTGATTTCTCCAGGTAGCCTTTCTAAAGAGAGAGGTCTCCATTCCACCTTCTCTGTTAAGAGTGACATAGACATCCAGGAAACTATCATAATGACGTGAGTACTGACTCATCAGTTTCAAAAAAGAAGTAGTTCTGTTTAAGTAGTGTAAAAACTGTGTAAATTGAAGTGCATCACCTTCCCATAACAAGAAAAGTTCATCTACAAAGTGGCCATAAAATGTAACATGATGATACCAAGGACTGATGGTATTAAGAATGTACTGCTTTTCCCAGTCCGATAAAACTATATTGGTCTAACTATTGGCACAGTGGGTGCCCATAGCTACTCCCCAATGCTGCCAGTAAATGTTTTTTTCCATAAGTAAAAAAGTTGGTTTCAAGTACCATTTCAAGTAAAGAACAAATAAGACTTGCGTTCTTAGGCTTAGCCATTTCTCCAATAACTTTCCTAACAGTTTCTATTCCATGATCATTAGGAATGGATGTAAATAAACTTGCAACATCCATTGTAGTTAATAATAGATTAGTTTTATTCACTGTTACATCCATAACTTCTTTCAGTTTCCACAAAAAATCATCTGTGTCTCTTTGAACACTAGGAATGCTGGCTAAGATTTCTTTCAACTCTTTCTCAACAAAAAGAGACATGGTTTCAGTTACCCATCCTTGTCCAGCTACGATCGGACGAAGAGGTGGATGAACTAGGTTCTTATGTATTTTCGGAAGTCCACTTATTGATGGAGTAGTGGGATGAATAACCTTGAAAAAGTCGAACTGTTCAATATTTATACTACCTTCTAGCAACATACAATAAAGTTGGTCTTGAATCTTCTTTATATGCATGTCAAGTTTATGAGAATTTACTTCTAAGTAAGTCACTGAATCTTCTAACATATCTTGCATCTTAGTTCTATACCATTCAGACGAAAGAACTACAACACTTCCTCCTTTATCGGCTGGTTTCAGCACTATGTCTTCATTATGTTGCAAATTAAAAATGGCTTGTCTTTCTTGTGGGGCTATATTATGAAAATGTCTAGTATCCTTTCCCCTTCTTAGTTTTTCTACTTCATCGTTGCACATTCGAGTAAATAAATCGACGGCTGGATGATTCATTGGAACAAACACACTAGGTTTCCTAAGTGTTCTATTTTCTTGCTTTTCATTTCCATATATATTCTTTAGTTACATTTCGTGCAAAATATTTCAAATCCAATACAAATTCACTTAAGTCTGACTTAAGAGATGGAATAGAACAAGGCCTTTTTCCAAGACATTAACTTCTTTTTTACTTAAAGAGTAACTAGATAGATTCACCACTAAAGAATCATGACTTAGCTCATGGTTTTCTTCCTTTTCCTGTCTTGGCTCATGGCCCGTGGGTTCCTGTGTTGATTTTGCTTCAGGAAAACTGGCAAATGTTGTGCTAATGAAGCATGAATTGCTCCTTTTTTAGGGAGAGTACCTATATATGTAGGTTTACATCCTAATTCCATCTCTACTTCTCCTAGGATAGTTTCAAAAAATGGATGTTGCAAGTTTATTTACATCCATTCCTAATGAGCATGGAATAGAAACTGTTAGGAAAGTTATTGGAGAAATGGCTAATCATAAGAACGTAAGTCTTATTTGTTCTTTACTTGAAATGGTACTTGAAACCAACTTTTTTACTTATGGACAAACCATTTATTGGCAGCATTGGGGAGTAGCTATGGGCACCCCCTGCGCCAATGGTTACGCCAATATAGTTTTATCGGACTGGGAAAAGCAGTACATTCTTAATACCATCAATCCTTGGCATCATCATGTTAAATTTTATGGCCACTTTGTAGATTACCTTTTCTTGTTATGGGAAGGTGATGCACTTCAATTTATACAGTTTTTACACTACTTAAACAGAACTACTTCTTTTTTGAAACTGACGAGTCAGTACTCATGTCATTATGTTAGTTTCCTGGATGTCTATGTCATTCTTAACAGAGAAGGTGGAATGGAGACCTCTCTCTTTAGAAAGGCTACCTGGAGAAATCACTATCTCCATAGGAATAGCATGCATCCTAGGCATATTACAAACAACATAATGAGACATGAGTTGTCTAGAATTTCCAAAAGATGTACGCAAGAAGAAATTATATAGCAGGAAACAATTGATTTGAAAGAATGTTTACAGTCATGTGGTTATTCTCAGCAAGAAACTCAATCCACGCTGATTAAATTCCGAAGAAGCCAAACAATGAATTCTGATGGAGGAATAAATATGGTGCAACATGGACCCCAGCCTTTGAGATTAATGATTACCTATAGTACTAACAACAAACAAGTGAAAGACATCATTTCTAAATTCTTGCCCATTCTGACTCAAGATCCGAAACTTCGATCTATTGTAGGAGCAAAACCACGGTTCGGTTATAAGAATAAGAAGAATATTAAGATGCTCCTATGTACTAAAGATGGTTTTTCAAGACCAAAGTTAGTTGGATGTAAAGGGACCTTTCAATGCGGTAATTATTCCGCTTGTGAATATATTGACAACAGCAATGTTTTTAAACATCCAAACACAAGTCATGAGTTCATCTTTAATTGCAAAGCAACTTGCACCTCTCAGAATGTAGTTTACTTAGCAACCTGCAAAAACTGTACTTCATTCTACGTTGGCAAAACCAACCATGTTTTTAAAAAAAGGATATTACGACATCTAAGTGATATATACGCAGAGGTGATGTACACAATGCCTTAGCGGTACATAAAAGTAAATTTTCGAACCATAGTTTTACCTTTAAGGTTATTGAAAGAATTTATGAAGGGATTAGACAAGGTGATATCTGCAACAAAACTGAAATAAGTGAAACTAAGTGGATAATTAACTTACGGGCAGATTGCCCTCCATGACTAAACGCTGTTATCCCTTTAAAACCAACCTTAAAAACCAGAAGACCTACCATTGCTTAACTGAGAAGGTGTGTCCTAATCAAGCTATAGGCTGTTACTATCTTTGAATGAAGAAAGGGCGTTGTCCCGTAACCTAATGTTCATTGGTTAAATGCTCTAATAAAGAAAGGAATGGAGTCCCTACTTTCTATGATCTGAAGAAGGTTTTACCGAAAGCACTTATCGAGTCATTTTGGGATGTTCATGTGTTTTTGCTTTATGTGTTATGTTATGCTTTGTGGAGTTAACTAGCTACACAGTACTGAAGAGTTTACTCTACTTTTGTGAAGAGCGTTCTTCAATTATACAGCACTTAAAGGTTTTGCTAAACGTTTTATGTTCTATTTCACTTTGTGGAAATTTGGAAGAGTGCAAACTAACTACACACTATCGAAGAATCTATTTTAATTTTCTGAAGCTCAGGAACAGCGTTCACCAGCTATACAACACCTAAAGATTTTATGTAATGTTTATTACACAACATTGAAAGATTTTATATAAACGCTTACTTTTGTGAAACTTTGTCAAGAACGCCATTGGAGTACACACTAGGACCGAAGGGTCTGTGTGTCATTTTGTATTTGTGATATTTGACAGAAGTTTTATAAAGATTTTCATAAAGATTTTGATAAAGTATTTTGAACATTTTTGAAAACTGATTTCAGCTGTGGAGGTGCGGCTTGATTTTGACTTTACACTGTATAAAGAAAAACAGATTTTCTGAACTTTCCTAAGCTTCTTGTGTCATTCTAAGGTGATGCTGTACTTGTCAGTGTGGGATGACATGTTGGATAGAGCACGCTGCTTTGCCAGATACAAGGCACTTGACTGCACCATAATCCCTTTATTAGACAAGGTCACAAAGCAGAATTACCAATGTGAAAGTGTACAACTCCAACAAAGTAAGGGTCATGCTGCTAAACCCTAGGAGTTCACATCTTAAACCACATTCTCAGTAAACGCTCTTTGCAGTGAAGATGTTGATGTCTGTGCAGTCACTGAAATCTGGTACAAGGTTGCAGTACGAACTTTGGCCTTGCAAAGCTACAATGCCTTCCAAACATCCAGACAGCAAATGAAAGTTGTGTGAACCAGAGGAGGTGTCACGTTTATTTACACTGAAGATAATTGCACCTTAAGACAGGTTAGAGAGAATAACTATGTTGAGTTATTCTACATCCAGTGTAGTGTGGATAGGAGCCCCCATTCATGTTATCACTATTAATAGGTCACTGTCCATAAACATGAAAGGCCACACAGCCTAATTCTTACTACATGGAACAATTAAAGTAGAACAAAACAACCCACGCAGAGGGGAGTGAAATTATTCATCCATTGATCATCGGGATAATTATAGGACAACAAACTCACTTGCACAATATTACCTGGAGTTTGTGAACTGAAGTGCCATGGAAGAAATAGTGCACCACCCCACAAGTTTATGTCATATTCCAGACCTGTTCCTCAACAATATGAGTGAACAATGTAATGGCACATGTGTAGTGCCTGCACTGTTAATCCAACCATAAGGCAGTATGTTTTGAAGTAGATATAGCTACTGAACTCCCTAAAAAGACAAAATGGCAGTGCCCTATGTGACTTTGGCTGCGGCTGTGCCTGTGTCAGCTCATTCTAGAAATATGCATATTTTGTCTTCTCTTGCACAGAAAATCTCAAGAAAATCAGTTTCTGCACTTCCCGTTGAAGGTACAATAACTTATAGTAGACAGAAGTTACTAGAAATTAAACAGTCAACATCTACATGTTGCTGGTTGGATGCCTTAAAGTCTGGAGAGTATCTGGGGCCTATTACTTGCACAGAGCTACAATTAGTGGGTATTTTAACTCTTCACACTCTCAAGTGCCTGAAGACAACAAGGAAAAGAGGTTGCAGAGCAGGTATTGATGTAAACTTAAAACCAACCCTCTACAGCCTGTACTACCAACTATACTGCTAGGTAATGTGAGATCACTGGAAAGCAAGATGGACTACTTGAGACTAGAACTCTCCAACAAGAACAAGGTGAGAAATACTTGTTTATTTTTGATTACTGAGACATGGCTGCATGACAAGATAGATGATAGTGCAGTACACTTAGAGAATTTTATCCTGTTTCATGCAGACAGAAAACATACACTGTGTGGAAAGGACAGAGGAGGTAGAGTAGATTAGAGTCTGTATCTATGTTAACAAAAGATGGTGCACCAACTATGAAATCATACTATCACACTGCTGTGAGAACTTAGAGCAACTGCTCATTAAATGTAGACCATTTTACTTGCCCAGGGAGCTGAATGGGGTCAGTGGAACAATGGTGTATATCCCACCTAGTGCTAATACCACTGAGGCTCTAAATAAACTACACAATCACATGGGTGAGCTGCAGAGCAAATATTCTGACTTTGTACATGTGGCAGCTGGTGACTTTAATAAAGCAGATCTGAAAGAAGTACTCCCACACTACTACCAGTATATGGACATTCATACAAGGGGTGATAATATTCTGGGCAATGCGTACATAAACTTAAAGAAATCTTATAAGGCAGTGCAACTTCCACAAATGGGAAACTCTGACCATTATACCATCTTGATATCACCAGCTTACAAACCTGCACTGATTAGAGAGAAACCCACAAAGAAACAAATCAGGGTATGGCCCAAGGGGGCTATGGAGGCCCTGCAAGACTGCTTTGAAAGAACCAACTGGTGCATGTTCAAGGAGACAGCTACAGTGAATCAACATTTGAACATTGATGAATACACTGAGGTAGTGATGGCATGCATTTAAAACTGTGCTGACGGGGTAAAAAAACACCAAGAGTATCACTGTTAGAGATAACCAAAAGCCATGGCTCACCTGTAATGTATATGAGCTTCTGAAAGAGAGAAACGCAGCTTACAGGGCTAAGGACAAAGCAGCCCTAAGTGCAGCAAGAGATAACCTGAGGAGAGGTATACAGGAGGCTAAGAGGGAGTATGACAGAAAGGTACAGAGCCACTTTAAAGACATGAAGGATGCATGGGGACTATGTCAAGGCATACAGGAGATCACTGATTACAAAATCAGGTCAGCACAGTGTGAGGACAGCATCACATTCCTGTACAGTTTGAACATCTTCTTTGGTAGATTTGAGGAAAGAAACAACAGGTTGGCTCTAAAGCTACCCACTGATGAGAAGGATGTAGTACTCAGCCTTAGTACAGAGGAAGAAAGAAGAGCGCTAAGGACAGTGAACCCCAGGAAGGCTGCTGGCCCAGACAACATACTCAGCAATGTGTTAAAAGGCTGTGCTGATCAACTATGCACAGCGCTCAAGGAAATATTTAACACCTCTTTTGCCATGGCAAAAGTACCCTCATGCTACAAGGAAACTAAAATCATTGCACTCCCTAAGAAAACCACTCCCTTCATCCCAAATTATTACAAAGCAGTTACTCTGACATCCACTGTAATGAAATATTTTGAGCAGCTGATCAAAAAGCATCTTTTCTCATGTCTACCTCCTGATTTTGACCCTCTGCAGTTTGAGTACAGAACTAACCAATCCACAGCTGATGCCATATCAGTAGCACTACACATTTCCCTTAAGCATTTAGAGGGCAAAGACAACTATGTGAGGATGGTGTTCATAGACTTCACCTCTGCATGCAATACGGTAGTAGCTGATAGAAAAACTGGCACATTTAGGCATCAGTAAACATCTCTGTAGCTGGATCTTGGACTTCCTAATTGAGAGACCACAGAGGGTGTATTCAGGTAAGTACACATCAAACTGCATCACAATTAACACCGTGATTCCAAAAGGATGTGTTCTCAGCCCATTTTTATTCACCATCCTGACCCATGACTGCTATGCTAAGCACAAGTCCAACCATATCATCAAGTTTCTGATGACACCACAGATGGGGCTCATCACAAAGTAGGGTGCAAGGGCATACAGAGAGGAGGTGGCATCTCTGATCAGTTGGTGCGATGGGAATAACCTTGACCTGAATGTAAGCAAGACCAAAGAGATTATCATAGACTTCAGGAAAAGGAGAACAAACCACCCTGTGCTCAGGATCAATGGTGAGAGTGTGGGGAGGGTTAAGAGTACACAATTCCTGGGTGTACACATATCAGAGAATCTCTCATGGCCGGGAAACACCAGCCAACTGGTTGAGAAAGTGCACCAATGCCTCCACTTTTTAAGAAGGCTGAAAAAAGCTAAGATTCTTCCTCATATTCTCTCCACCTTCTATAGAAGTGCAAAAGAGAGCATCCTCACCTTCAACTTCACAATGTGGTTTAGAAGCTAAACAGTTACAGAAAGGAAGCTGCTACAAATAGTGGTGAAGGTTCCAGAGAAGGCAACAGGTTCCAGTCTTCCATCAATACAACATCTTTATTCTGAAAGAAGCATCCAAAAGGCCTCCAAAATAATACAAGACAGCACACATCCTGCGCATGGACTGTTGAAGTATCTGGCATCAGGCAGAGATCTTGCAGCCTCCACTGCAGGACTACAAGATTCAGTAACAGTTTCTACTCTACAGTGATTAGACTTCTGAACTCGGGTACTAGTCCCAGGGGTCTGTACACATAATAAGTCAATTTTTATTTATTTGTGTAATATATATTTACAAATATTCCAAGTAAGTGCAATATCTATTTATTATATCCATAGTCAGTATTATTTAAGTCACTCAAGTGCAATATTAGACAAATAACTTAGCCATTTCAGTCTGGAGTGTGTTTTGTTTTACTTTAAATAGGGTAGTTAATTTCACTCAGGGAAGAGTATTCTTTTCATATATGAGTGTTATAAATGTCTTGGCTCTTTCTTGTTTGTACTGGGAGTAGTGCTGTATTTGTTAGTTATGTTTATTCATCTACTTGTATGTGTTGTTTCACTTTCCTTTGTAATCTCAAAAACTGAGGTGATGCATGAAATTTCATTTAGGCTACAAGTGTATAGCTCTAAATGACAATAAAGTTTACTTTGACTTTGTCTAAAGGAGGAGTCAGATTCAAAAACATCATCCAAAGTAGCTACACCCTCCTAAGGGATGGTCTAATCTACTTCCAAGCCTCACTTTCCACAAAGGACAGCTATAGTAAGTTACTCCCTAATGCTCTGTCTACACATCTATATAAATGTATACACACAGCCATGCCTGATAGGCTCAAGCAAAGATCCTCTAGAAAATACAAACTATAGTGTTGGATGTCTGTTATTACCACATTATACAGTAAGTGAAAGAAGCTGTAAATACAACACTGAGAAACCAGGACTGGAAGGCCTCTCTTCTCAGCGTAAACATACAAATAAGACACCTTCAAAAACCCTCTCTATGCTAATAATTTACACAACATATCCAGGGATAACCATAAGGCTTTTTTCATTTACAATTGCACTCTGTCTATCTATCTATCCATCTATCTATCTATCTATCTATCTATCTATCTATCTATCTATCTATAAAACTCAGATGTATTTGGAACCAATTGTGTTTGGTAGAATACACACTGACCCAGTGTAAATTCCACAACTGCTAGCAGACACATTTGGCTGAAAAGTGTCCCCCCCACCACCACTAAACCTACTACAAACTATGAGTGCAACATCACCTCCAAACTGTGGTATGTACAAAAAGAAAGTTATCACTGCCCTCTCCAAAAGTAGGGGCACAGTCTCCATGGGACCAGATGGCATTCCGGCCTGTGTTCTTCATGTGGTTCAACACTGAGCTACCTCAGTAGGCAACATAGTCATCCACAGTCTAAATACTGCTGTTGTCCACACTGAATGGAATACAGTGACTATTTTCCAATCACACAAGGGATGATCGGCAAAATACAAGTGTAAGTAGAGACCCATAACTTTAAGCAACCCCTGCTGTAAGGTAATGGAAACAATTTGCATGCATCTCAGGCATAAGGACATAGGTGACCCCCAAACACTAGATGTGTTCCAGTTAGGTGTTCTCTAGGGTATATTCTGACTGCAAAACTTGGTGGGATTCAAGACTGTGACCAGAGCCATACACAAAGTCAAAGCTGTGCACACATCCTGTTGTAACTTGGCCAAGGCCAGCAACATAATCTAACATTCGGTCTCAGTGAGAAATTAACCAAGGTGAATATCAAATTGTATGTTATCAGTTGTTTTGCAAATGGGATCACAGACCAACAACATTGAATCACAGTGAGGGACTTCACTTCAAGCAGCAGACCTGTCACTTGTGTGGTATCAGAAGTGTCACTGCTGTGGACCCTCATGTTTAACATATACATCTCAGACGTCCTGAACAAAACAGAGAGTCTGTGGCAAACCATCTTTGTGGCACTACTGACTGCTGACAAAGCCATGGGTGTTATATCAACTACACAAAAAAATCAGCAGCATACCCTGTGGTTATAGTAAATGTTCCTGCTTATCATAAAATAACCAACAGTACTATATTCACCACTTCTGTATTTATAGACTCTGGAACACATATCAGCTGCAACCTGGGTCTACTGTGGGGAGGTAGCCATTCTACATCTTACATCTGCTTAGCAACAGGATTACATCAATAACAAAATATGCTACCAATCCTCTATACTCATCCCTCATCAGCCATATTAATGAATATAATCCTCCCTTCATTATGTATTGTACCGGACACCTGCACCAACTTGACAGATCTCAGACATTCCTGAGTAGTAAAACATCAGTTGATTTCCAACATGTGTCTTCTGTAGGAAGACTGAAGTAGCTGTCACTGAGTGCAGTATCATATAGATAGCTTAGAGGCAGATTATGTGTGCCTCACAGGGCTATCTGTGACCAAAATGGGATGGAAATGCTGCATATACATAACTAATTTGGGACTACAGTTACCTGTTCCAGAGACCTCAATGTACACTATGACATACATAGGACATGCTGGAGAGAAAAATGCATCTCTCAAAGGCTGTCAGTCATCTGCAGTAGGCTTCAAATCCATGTCATGCAGAGCACCTCCATTACTCTGTTTAAGCACAGGCTGGATGACTTGATATGAAAACGTTATCTGCCATAGATCACTGCTGCTTCTCTCCTGGACATGGGTGGCCCTTGCTAGACAAAACCTGGCCATGCATTATATTGGCCTTTGAATATTATATTGTGATGTAACGACTATGCTTTTAAACACCACCAAGTCAATACCCTAGTCACAGCCTATAAACCTCTGAACCTGTGGCGATGTACATGCAAAAATGAACATTATACTGTATTACAGTTCTGATGGCATTTGTTTTCAGTGCTGACATACAATCCTGAGCTCTGAATATGATGAATGGACTTTGGATGTGCACCCATAAGTTTGTACAAACAAGCCTTAAAGAGAAAGTTTAATATATCAATGAGACACATTTAATTATCTGACTTCACAGCTGTTACAAAATCATCCACTATAAAGTAGATAAATTATTGTGCTAGCAACTTTCTAAATGGCTAAGTGCAATCTGACAGGTACAATTATCAGTTCAACAGCACAAGTCATAGGATCATATGAAGTTGCTAGGCTAATGGCCCAAGGACCCTTACAAGCCTACCCAAATGTACCCTTGTTACTATGATTAGCACCTATTACCCCTGTCCAAGAGGGACACAGGTGAAACCCCTGGGGAGAATTTATGGATACTCATCCAATCATCCAGACTGCATCTGAAGAGAGCAAATGAGGTGGTCTATTTGATGTGAAGTGGGAGTCTATTATAAAGATGTGGTAACCTCTGGGAGACAAATTTGTCCCTCCAACAGGTTCTATAGATGTTACATACCAGGTTTGGGTCCTTATTATGAGTAACCCATGTGCCATTTGACTTGCAGATGTGCAGCATTTCCAATAAAGCAGGGCCAGAGATCACCTTATATGCAAGGCAGAGATCAACTCAGAGTAGTCTGTATGAAACAGATGAAGTGACAGAGATTTCAGCGATCCACATAGGATTGCTGCTGAAGACCTTAAATTTTCCTTGTGAGGAATCTTTTTGGTCTCTTCAATTGCTGCAGGTGCTTTGAAAGGTTAATACCAAAAGAGGCATTGTACTCAATTATTGGCCTAATGAGTGAAGAATACAGGGAGGTGATAACTTCTCCTTTTCTTGAGGCAATGCCCTTACTTATGAGAGGATCCATACAGAATGCTCTTCTTACCACTCTGGAAACATGGTGATCAAAGGCAAGGTTGCTGTGGAGCTAATAATGTCATATTAATATAGATAGTCACCCTGTGCATCAGACACATAGCTTTAGTATCCCTGAATCCAGAAGGCAGATGACAGGGATGTGGCACAGTTATCATCACATGTACATGGTGTTGTGTGGTGTTGCAGGAGGCCTAGGCTGACACAAAAGGTCGGAGAGTGTGTGTGTGAGTAAGAAAGGGAAGCAAACAAGATGGACCATGTAAATGTATGTGTGTTTCTGTAGGAGATCTCAGTGTGTGTGTCTGTGTGTGTGTGTGTGTGTGTGTGTGTGTGTGTGTGTGTGTGTGTGTGTGTGTGTGTGTGTGTGTCTGCATGAACACAGCTAAGCTCAGTACTAGCCTTACATATCCGTATGTTAGACAGCTGTGAGCCGTGCATGGTAGAGCTGACAGTTCATTCATCTCTGCCCCCAAACATGAGAACTGGCTCTGCCTGGTGTTGCACTGTCACCTACATTCCAAAGGTCAGATGTTGTGCTACCTAAAGGTAAGTGATGTCTGCTGAATGTGCTTCCTTCCTGGGAATGCCCAGGACCAAAACTCCATGGCCTGCTACATCTGGCTGTGGACAACACACTCCCTGCTGGAGCAGTGTATGTACTGCTACTACAAGATTATAATCGGGCATGGCCATGTTGCCTCTCAGCAGATGTAGTTACTGACCTATGCCCATGAGACCAACACTCCCCTCCCAGCAGATGTTACTTCACAGAAAATGTGCATTCCATGACAGATACTCTGCACTCCCTCACAGACACATCCCATTCCAGTGTGTCATTCAACTGATCCAGGGAATTAACAACATGGTGGTTGCATTCCAGATGTCAGACTGTGATGCATCTATAACCCTGAGCATTTTTCTGGAGTTCCTTTCTGAACATGCTTGTCCTCCATGATGGCCCTAAACATACTTTGAGTGACATGTGATGAGACACCTGCAACAGGTGGGGGAGGGACAGCAGGCCTCCCTCCAAGCACTCCTATCAGTCCACCTGTGTGGCACCTCACCAACAGTTTGGCTATGGCCAGTGTCAACAGTCACTGAAGCCACTGTAGCCATACTTCCCTGGTTAATATCCTTGCTCTGCAACTGTCCAGTATCTGTGGCCTCAGTGGACTGGGTATGTGTAGACATACTGGCTGTGTCTGGTGATAATGGGGGGGGGTGGGGTCACTGGATGTCAACATCTGTGTCAGAATCAGCCTTTGCAACCTCCAGCTGTGCCTCACTTTGGCCACCATCATCATCAGAGTCTGATGAGGCACTGACATCAGGTGGTGAAGGGGACACAGAACCACTTCCGTGTTCACCTGTGATAAAAGGAAGGAAATCAGCAATACATTAATACCTGCACTACTATGCTGCAATATATGTTAAACAATTTCCACTGCTGTCACTATTACATACATTTAGACTGCTCAACCTCCTAGAGCAAGAAATGGGGACAAAGGCACAAGAATAGGTACCACTGTGACATATTGCCCTTACTAACCTAGAAAGGAGGGGAAAGAATAACAGGTATTGCTTCACCATGGCATTTCTGAAGGGTGTGCAGCCTGAATGTGAGGTCTCTCTTATTATTTTATGTCTCTAATTTATAATGACTTGTCAATAGTTTGCAAGTCAATCACTATGATCTTAAATGCGGGCCAGAGGAATGAGTCAAACATCTGGGCATTCAGCAAATATCTGTACAGTTGAAAAGTATGCAGACAGTACAGCAATCAATACAGCAGGCCTGAGATGACACTTTAGGAGATATGCTGGAATATATCTACAGTACTGACATAAATGTATTCTGCTTACCAACTGCAGGAGCCCTATACCTGTGAATTCCTGACAGTCCTGAAAAAGTAAAGGGGAGAGGTAATGGCAACAGCACCACATTTAACAGTATAACAGGGGGTAATACTTTTAATAATTTATATCTATAGTAACTGCAATGTTAACAAAAATGTGGCTGACAACCTCTACATGACCTTAAAACTGCAGCTATCTGAAATACCCTCACCAAAAAAGCAACCTGACACACATATATAAACTATATACACTATTACAGAATGAATGCAACAGTATTCTACTGATGACCTTGCAAAGCATATCTGGAATCTCCTCCTGAGACACAGGAGTGGCACCCACACCCAGAATGTATTGGTTAATTGATTGCTGGGAGTTGCCCTGTGTGCCAAAGCTTGCCAGAAATTCCTCGGTGCCGGTGGCAGTGAGAGGCTGTTCTGCTGCAGGCCCAGCACTGGTGACCCGACAATCATGTGCCACTTCAGCTGCATACTTCCTTGCAGCAAGTCCATGGCTCTGTCGCACCGGCTAGTAGTTGTGATTGTTGCGATTGTGTCAGCAAATTGCATTAAGGTTATAGATCATTCATCCCACAGGACTGCACGTTCTGACATATTGGCCTACCCTCTGGACATCAGAAATGCATGATGTTGGTGTAATGCTTAAATTATGAGGTCATTTTCTGCCTCAGAAAATGGGGGCCTATAGCAAGTGGGCATATTGTTTACTGAAAGACAAATAATGATACCACATATAAAGATCACATAAGTACAAATAAACTGTGTACAGATAAATCTGTAAAGGAAGGGTCTCAGTATTCACCACTTAATTACAATTTAAAGATTTAACAGTTGTCAAAAAATAACAAGGGGAGGGGTACAAAACAAGGAGACTAGCAAAGAGGAACATATCCTTGTTTGTGCTATAACAGATACTCATTTATGCTTACACACCCAAAACAACAGTCCTGTCAAGTTTGTTCTATAGCAGGAACTCATCTCATCCCAAAAAAAACAAAATAGCAGGTTAAGGGACAATTGTGCAAACGAAACAACAGTGTAATGTTAAAAGTCTTATCTAAGGACCTATCCATGAAACATTGTGTACATAGTTATCACACAGCATTATACCATCGGCCCACTCTACATTCTCTGTACCTCTCAAATGGCTGGAAAACAAGGCCATGTTATGAGTACAGTTCTAGCAAATGCTTATTGATTTACTTCACATTTTCCTAAGTATATCCCAACATATACATTATTTAGGTAACAAAATGCATACATACCTGATGGAGTACAATACTCATCTGTCAAAATATACTGCTCCAAAAGAAAATTGTAACTGAGTTTGACTTTATTTATTTATTATTTAAGTTTGATAACCAGGGAAGTCCACTGGGCCAGAAGAGTTCATTTTCAGTGGAGGCCCGTGGAGAAAAGCTCCAAAGCATATTACAGTTATTTATTTTATTTATTTATTTTATTTTACATTTGTTAACTGGGAAGGTCTGACTGGACATATGTCCATTTTCAGCAGAGACTTGGAGAGAAAAGCTCCATGCAGTAGGCATAAGACAACATAATACACTGTAAAATACAATAGAGAAATACAATCCAAATAAATTTTTATATATTTACATAATGATACCATTCCACTATAAGAATTATTCAAGATACAGGTTATACAATATATTTGTAGGTCATTTTCCAAGTTCCCAGCCCACCATTCAAGAGGTTCATATATATCTGTGAGTTTCTTTGTAGGTTACGTAAAATATGTTCTAGATTTCACTTAAGCACATGCTAGTACATAGTAATATAGGAAGGATTCAGAGACTCTGCTAAGAGACCCTAGCTGGGTGCAGAGTAGTAAAGTGTGGGGAATTAGTCAGGGGTAGAGCAAGGACAGCGCCATCGCAAAGTGAAGTATTGAGTAAGGTTTTTTTTAAATTGGGTTGGAGAGGGTTGTAATGTTAGTTCTGTGGGAAGAGAGTTCCAGACTTTAACAACTGAGTTCATAAACAGAGCTTCCCCAGCTGAGTTGTTTGCTTTGAAGGTGAAAGCTAACATTTTGTTAGAGGATCGGAGAGTTTTAAGGTTATGGTAGGGGCTGATGAAAGTTTTAAAATCGGGTGTTCGGTCTGGCTGGCAGAGGACCTTGTGGGCGATTATTAGTTGGTTAGTTAGTAGAAGGTTAGGTAGTTCAAGCCAGCTTAGTAGTTTGAGGTTGTGGCAGTGATGGGTCCTATAGGCAGAGGCGGTGGCAAACCTGGCAATGTGATTATAGCAGGTTGTGAGCTTGTTCAAGGAGGTTTTATTCATGTTGGTGAATAAGAGGGAGGAGTAGACAAGAGTGGATAGGAGATGAGTGCGAGCAAGAACAGTTCTGGCTAGGGGAGTTAAGAAGGGTTTGATTCTATGTAGACACCCAAGTTTTTTATTTACTATTTTGATGGTGTGGTTGATATGCAAATCAAACTTTAGGTTGTTGTCGACTATAACTCCTAGTAGCTTGGTTGAGGGGTCTGGTGAGATAATAGTGCTATTGCTAGATGTACTGGAGAAGGTTAGAGAGGATGACTTACAAGATGGGGGAAGAGCAGCAGTTTGTTTTTTTTCAGGTTTAGTATGAGACGACGATAGAGGAGCCAATTTTCAACCATGCTAAATGTGTTTTGAGATAGTGTCAGTAGTTCTTCTGGGGTTGTGGCTGAACAAACTAGGGTTGAGTCGTCTGTGTATTTAATACAGGTAATGTCTGGTATTACTTTATGCAAGTCATTAATGAAGTTACATTTAAATTTACAAATTGCAAGTTATAAAGAAAAGAGCAAAGAATTATACATTTCAGTTACATATTGCAAGTTACAAGGGACACAGCAAGTAACCGTGCAGAACAAGCTAAAGACATTTCAGAGTGTGTAATACAGTATATTGAAAGTTCTAGTGAGTTAAACATTTAAAACATATAGTAACTAGCTTACAATGGTAGGTAGAAGTGATCAGATACAGAGTGTCATTTGTGGCATTAGAACTCTATGTGAGTTGAGATACCGCTACTCTTGCTTTTAGTTTAGGTGGTCTATAATGCACGGAGAGAGTACCAAAAGAGGTTATGTAGAATAGCATGCAAGATAGACAGTTGAAGGCAGCAGTGAGAAACTTATGGAGGTGTGCAGAAAGAGAGAGGGTGGAGAGGGGATTATGTTGGAGCTTGGCATGGGCATTCCCATTTGGATGATAGATGAGATAGTAGCTAGGTTTTGAAATTGTTATGCTTGGGAAGGCTGCGAAGGAGGGGGGGAGAGAATTCCATATTTTGGCTATGGAGTAGGAGAGAAGTAGCTGGCCTGGAGGATGAGATGGTTTATGGACTTGAATGAGATTTTGGTTTGTGGATCTGAGTTGGTGGTTGCGTTTATAGGGTTTTAAGGACATAGCTAGAGAAGGACAGTTTGCTGGTTTGTAGATAAGTTTGTGGGCAGTGCTGAGTTGCAGGTAACTAAGGTAGTTGGGGAGTTCAAGCCAACTCAAGGCAAGGAGGGAGTGGCAGTGGTGGGAAGAGTATTTAGAATTGGTTGCAAATTTGCAGATTTTGTACTAGCAGGATTCAAGTTTGTTTCTTAAGCTGATGTGTATGTTTGTAAGCAGGGGGGCAGCATACATCAGGGAGGGGAGCAAGAAAGTAGATGCTAGGATTTGACAGGTAGAGGGGCAGAGGAAGTGGTTGTGTCTATAGAGAAGACCTAACTTTTGGTGAGTTTTTTTGATTGCAGAGTGGATGTGTGTGTCAAATGTTAGTTCTTCATCTATGATGATACCGAGAAGTTTAGTGGTGGGGACTATTTCAAGGGGAGTGTTGTTCTGGCTTTGTATGGTGAATGAGGTTTTATCAATAGTTGAGTTTTTGCTGGGGCAGAAGATCATTAGTTTTGTTTTATTTGCATTCAGGACAAGGTGGTTGGATTGCATCCAGATTTCTGTTTTGGAGAAGGCTAATTGTGTTTTTACTAGAGGCTCAGAGGGTGAGAAAGCTGAGCAGATGATGGTCAAGTCATCTGCATATTGTATGACAGATGAGTCTGGGACGGAGTGGTGAAAGTTGTTAATAAATAGGTTAAAGAGTAGCGGTCCAAGAAAAGAACCTTGAGGGACACCTGCGGGTGTAGAAAGGAAGGAGGAGGTGGAAGTTTTCCATTGGACTGCTTGTTGGCGGTTGGACAGGTAGCTGGAAAACCAATCTAGAGAGGGGGAGAGAGGTGTAGAGTAGAGAGGTGTGATATGAGAAGGGTGTGGGAGATGGTGTCAAAGGCTTTTGACAGATCAAGGAATAATGTAGATACAAATTTGCCTGAGTCACATTCTTGGTTGATGGTTTCTAGAGAGGAAAGAAGGGCAGTCATGATGGAGTGACCCAGACGGAAACCATGTTGGGTAGGGGAGAGGAGATTGTTTTGGGTTAGGTGCATCATTAGTTGTGCTTGGATGGTTTTCGTAAGAATTTCAGACAGAGGGGAAAGGATGGTAATGGGCCTGAAGTTGGTGATGTCAGTATTATTACCACCTTTGTGGAGGGGGATGATGTAGGCGTGGCACCAGATGGAAGGGATGTATGATTCTTGTATGGATCTATTTATAAATATGGAGATGGGGAAGGCAATGCTGTCTGCAGATAGTTTGAGAACTGTAGGAGGAAAATTGTCAGCTGCATTTCAGCAGGGTTTGAGTTTGAGGAGGAGTCTTTTTATCATGCTTGTAGGAATGGGCTTAAGGAAGAAGGGTGAGGAAGGGTTTAACTGCTTGGAGAGGGGGTTTTGGTGTGAGGCGTTGGGGTTAGGGAAAGGGGGTGGGAAGGAGCTGGATAGTTTGGCTATACAGGCTATGAAGAAGGAATTGAATTGAGAGGCGGTGATGAGGTTAAAGAGGGTGGGATTGGGACAGGGGTTTTCTTTATTACCAGGGTTTAATATAGATGAGATGGAGTCCCAGAATTTTTTGGGGTGTGTTGAGTGCAGAGACTGAAGCTTGGAATTGTGAGCTTTGCGGTCCTTGATAATTAGCTTTTTGGTGAAGGTTTGGAGTTGCTTAAATTCTAGGGGGGGGCTTGGGTTTTTATTTTTTTGATACTGCTTCCATTTTTTGTCCCCTTGTTGAATGGCGAGTTTAGTTTCTTTAGATAACCATGGGCATGGATTGGATTTGATGCGTTTGGTTCTTAGGTGGGGCTTGCTGGTTAAGGAGGGTCAGAAACAAGTGGTTGAAATGGGAGACAGCATCATCTAGAGGGGGAGTTTTTAGAGGGTGTCCAGTCAATACACTTAATGCATTCTGAGAAGGTTTGGGAATTGAAAGATGACAGGTTTGAATGTAGTGATGTTGTTTTTGTAGGGGAGTTGGGAGTCGGTCAGCAAAGGCAGGTAAATGATCACTGAGAGGATCTGGTAATACACCGGATTTGGTGATGAGACTTGGGTGTGTTGTAAGGATCCAGTCAATGATGGCACCTGAGATACCATCTTTACTTGGTCTGGTAGGTGAGTGGATTAGTTGGGAGAAGTTGTTCAGGTTGATAGTATGAGAAGGGGGATCTGAGTTGAAAGTGGACCAATTGATGTTAGTGTCAGCAAGGGTATAGGTTTTGTTATTTCTGTGGGAGGAGAACCAGGATAATATGTTCTCAAGAGGTTTTATGTTTTCACCAGGGGGGATATAGAAGGCAGCGATGCATATGGATTTGTGGTTGTTAATTTTTAGTAGTGCTATTGTTAATTCAGCATTGCCAAAGGTTGGAATTGAATTGGTATAGAGGGTTATGGTATGGGAGGTGGGATAGATTATAACTACTCCACCTCCTTTTTTATGGGGACGGTCATTGCAAATTATTTATGAGGTAACTCTTATCCACATTGGTTTGCCTGTCTATACATTTGCCTTTTTATAATGGTGTACATTAGTACTTGATGCATCTGACCTAGTCTGTGCCTCGGAGATGCTAACTGCAGCATACACTGGTGAATTGCATGCTAATCAACCAATCCCATGGTGCTACTCAACAAGATATAAAGCATCAATGTAGACTTCATGCCCTTTCTTATATGTGGAGTGAGAAAATATTGGAATGCAGATACAACGAATCACTGACAGATTGTTAGTAGCAGCTACATTTTACACACTTGTGTGTGCTACAGAGTGAAACCGCTGTTGTAGCTGGTGCTGCCAATAGCCATAGACAGAGAAACTGAAGACTTTGCAGGCTGACAACACAACAGAGGAACTGCGGGACCTCTGTCAGCATTGAGTCAAATGCAGAGGCAAATGCAGGGAACTCATCTCAGTGGAAATTAAGGCATGTGTTGAACTTAATATCTTAGCCACAGGTACCCTTAACAGACTACCAGGGGACATTCTTGGTGGGTCATAGGCATCGGCATCCAGGATCTTCCAAATATTCCTGCATGCTATGCTACAGCATTGCAGAGAGCACATATATTTTAATGTAAGTTCTGAGGAGAGGGTCACAAGTATGCTGCAACTGTAACATATATTGCAGTACTCTCCAGTAATGGTTGCCATACATCGCAGTCATGTACACATGTGAACAACACCTGGGGAACAGAGTAGGGTCTACATTAACCATTATAGCTAATGTAGACATTATGGTTAATGCAGGGTATACATTAACCATAATGTCTACCACTCAAACAACTGCCAAGTCATGTGTAATGGCATATGAATCATCTGGAATGGGTGTGCTAGCAACCCTTTCAGCTAGCATGACTTCCACATGTGCCACATCTCTCAGCTGTACCAGATGTGTCCTATGTTGGATATTTCCAAAGCTCACTTAGGTTTGGATGCATGTTATGCACTGGAGTCATAGCTGATGAAACCCATCGGAGTTGCACACACAAACACACAGAGGGACACCTTAATGAGACATGCAGTCCAACCTGTAATGCCATTGAGCATGTTTTTCAGCTACTGCATTCTCAGTGTCATTGCCTACGTAGCTCTGGATGAAGGCACCATTACAATCACTGACATGTTCCTCAATGCTCATAGCATGTGCAACACTAGCCAAGTTAATATAGCGGAAACAGCTGCAGCAGTATCATCAAGAGGATGAGAACATATCCTACCAACAATGCCAAGATCACCACAGCCACAGGCCAATGATGACTCATAGGAGGATCCAGCAGCATGTGTAGTTGTAGGTGGACATAGCCATCCTCAGTAAGTTCTTGCATTGGCTATGAGACAAGCCAGAGCACACTGACTCAACACCTAGGAAGCTTATACCACCCTCTGATAACACTATTAGATTTGTACTAGGGATGCTTTAGAGATAACAGTTCTCAACCCTAACTAAATCATGCAACAGACAGGAAGCCAGACATGAAGAGTAACCAGACCAACACAGTCTTGATAGTGCCATAGCAGACAAAAATCTTTGCTCCCCCACCCTCCAAAAGAACAGTCAATGCTTGTTTGTAACACCTGACCTGTCTTTCCTTAGTTGGCAGCCAAGTCATATTATTCCCAGTTAATATCCTTTGACACTGTAAATGCAATTATACAGAATGGTGTACACACTGTATATCCCAGAGTACAGGACAGATAACTGATGAATAACCAAGAAACACAGACATGTAAAATAGTGCAGTATATTTGCTAGCAAACATCATAATGGGGTGTGTAATCAGTAAGTGCAGTATTTTAAAAGTGAAACATTTCACTACATGTACAGTTTAACATGTAATATTTTATTATGAATGTACATTATTTTCAGTTTGTGTGCTGGTCTGGATGACTATTGACACTTGTTACAAATGTGAATGTTTGAAACATCCTGTGTTTGGCATGTGCATTGGATTGTGCATTGGATTGCAGACTTATATAAGTATATTTCCTGTGTAGTAACAGAGTCTACCATGTATGTGATACATTGATTTTATTTTCTATCTTCACTTGTTTTTATCTCAGTACTTGAAGCCACTGTTTGTGGGTTACTGTGTATAGCACAAACGATATCATCTATGCGCAGCTAGTTTGCATGCACAGCGGCAGTACACAAACTTTATAAGTGGACCACACAGGTAGCAGACAGAGCCCAGACATCTAAAAATAGACCTGGGATGCATTCTCTTAATGTCAGTCTACATAGTGCAAAAATGCTAAGTGCTGTTGCACTGTGTGTTCATATTCATATATTAGTACTAGGCTAACTGCCCTCATGGGCCATTTTAAGCCTAGCCAATTACTCCACATAAGAATCAAACCCTGCGCCTTGCGTCTGAAAGGTAAACAACTTAACCATTATGCCAACCTCCCACCCCTGTAAATTATGCAACAGTGAGTAACAGTGAGAACCTCAGGGTAAATATTAATGTAGTAGGTACTCATGTAAATTCTCCTGTGGCTGCAGATGTTAAATGTTGGCCTGCAGTTCTTATGGTCCTGGGTTCTAATACAAGGTTTGCACCCTTCTACTGGCAACAGCTGTGATGGTAGGACTCCCATGGATAAGGTCCAGGGTTCTAATACAGCAGACATCTGTCTTTTTTCAATGATGTCCCACTTCACATTATAGTCACCCTCAATTATAGCAATTAACCTATTATTTCTTATACCTAAGTATTTTCCTAATGGATGACACACTAATATTGTCAGTTATGTACTGATATGATAATATTTGTCTTGGTTAACTTCTCTTTATTGGTTCCCATTGCACAAACATGTTGCTCATGTTTGCACAATGCTAAGCAGAGTGCACCATTTTCAAATATTGCAAAATCAACACTGTGCATTTTCAGCATCTGTCATAACTGTAATTGGTGGAAAAAGTCATTATACATTGGTATTCGTCTGCATTAGACAAGGCTGGTGTTCGAGGAGAGGTTCTGAGATTTTGTTTTCAAAGGAGGGTGTGCAGGAGTCCAAAGTGTTTGTTGGACTTCTAGTGAATGATTATGGTCCCTGGCTGTTGCAGGAGCACTAGCATGGATCTGATTACAAATCAGGTGCATGGAATGGTTTGGTCTGGGATTTGTGCAGTGTTACAAGTATCCCCCACATTAGTGAACAGTGTATGAATCACTACCAAGACCTCAGAATGAGGAAGCGGAATTCCTTTGACTGGGTTTGAGGAATGTAGGACTGACAGCACTCCACAGATGTGTAAGTATCACTTACAAGCACTGCTTGTAAGAGGTAGCAGCTGCATTTGCTCATGATTGGTATTCTTAGTGGTATTATGTTGTGTTGTATTTTTTCCACAGCTAATATGAATTGATAACTGAATGAGCGATCCTATGAAGAACGATTGAGAAGGATACGAGATGTAAGTGGTATGTATGCTTCCAAACAGTACTGTTATTTTAGCATTAGGAGTAAATGCAATTTATTGTGGTAAACACTTGTATCACATTGAGTATACATTTGTCCATTGTAAAGCAAAAGGATGCCTTCATTAGTATGTTAGGTAAAACAACAGCCCAGTATTATAGAGCAGACAGGGGTTGTCATTTAAAAAAAAAAAAACTTCCAAACTATGCGGTAGTTGTTTAAGTTGACATCAATATTGCAATGTAAAGCATGACCTATAAACCAGGGACAACAAGAGCATGCTGCTGACTGTTATCATTATAACAGTGACCCTGTATCTATAAAGTGTAAAAGGAAGGAGTGCTTGCATTATGCTGTATTCCAAAGAAAAAGTACAGTATTACATTAGTAACTGTTTGTGGGTTTGAATACTGCATTCCCCAAATTTAAAACCCGCTCTTTACATTACTGTTCTAGGTTGTCATCAGTAAAAATACAGTAGTGTTACATATTCATAATGATAGCATTAGAAGTGCAGACCTCTATACCTGTGGCTCAGATGGCCTGCTGTCAAATATAATCAGTGTACATGGAACATGCATATGTGCAATATATGCAACCATAAATGATTGCTTGATGTGATATGATCTGTACTATAGTGTGTCTGTGTTAGCAACAGGGTAGTATTCAAAGCAATAAAGGCATTTATTAACATTTGGCAGTGTTAAAAGTAAAATATAGTAAATTATTTGTCGAAAGCTTTGCCTATTATCTGTGCAACAACTAATGTTCTTTCTTTTTTTTCAGTCTACCCCTTCTCTGTTTGTTTTTGTATGTATTTCTTACTTTTTATTATTATTTGTAGTGTTATTATTATATTATGTATATAATCATATTTTCATTATCATAATTATTTTTTATTACTTATGTTTTGTTTATTATATATAATTTTCGATTGTTTTGCTGTTAAATACATTTTCATTTCTTATTAGTTATCATTGTGTTTGTAATTATAATATTTATTTTATATTAATTTGTTATATGTTTAAGTGTTATTTAATGTTATTCAGTCCATTATTTTTTGTTAAGTTTTGTTTCATTATTGAATTTTAATTGAATTTGTGTTATTACTACAGCACGGCAGGGTAGGCTGTTTCCCCATGGTCTGCCTCCACTCCCTCCACTGGCTACAGCACCAAGTCCAGCACTTCTGGGCTGCAGCATGGCAGCAACCTCCGTGCTGCCCCTGCCCTACCTGTACCCTCAGATAGTTCAGCCCCAGAGGCCAGGCCTGTGGTTCCCTCTGGGAGCAGAATCAGAGGTGGTGATTTTGTCACCTGAGCTGAACTGCCAGGTCTGGGGCATACTATTGTGCGCCACACAATTGATGCATGCCTATGCTGAGTGGAGACACTGCACGCCATTGTTGTGCTAAATAACACAAGGACATGCAGACATCAGACACTGCAGCCATTGGTTGCAGTGAGGTGGCAGTGTTGACAGTCCAGTGGGTGAGGACTTGATTCTCACTGTCACAAAACATGACATCCATAGGTTCAAGATCCTCCCACCCTAACCTCAATCATGGTGTTCATCCCTCTCTTGTGTTCTTCACCATCCCTGTCTCTTGTCTTGTATGTCTTGTCTGTCAGCAAATGCTTCCTCACCTTCCCAAGTTACCTGCCCCAGATTTGGCTATGTCCTTTCCCCAACATTTCACTCTCTCACCTTAATAAAAAAAGAGCACCTGTCCCAAAACAAATATTGTCCCATACATATCTCTCAATTTTACACGTGTCCACTTGACACACATAATTTAGTCCAGTTCGCCTCAAAATGCAATTATGTTCTTGTCACCCCTCTCTCTGGAGGTGATAGTCTAAATTCTTCTAATAATCTGTACATGTGCTCAGTTGTTACTGTTGAAGAAATGGGTAACTAACGTTCTTACCTACAACCTTCCTGCACATTCCTGCCTTCCTTCCACTTTGGTTTTCCCCCTGCTTGCTCCCCATTTCACCACTTTCCTATTCTCCCCATTTATTTTCTTTAAAGAACATTGCACAATGGTGTGCATACCTCTCAACTGTACAGATTTTTGCAGAATGTCCACATTTTTGCCTTATATTTTAGGTCCATTTTTCATAAAATTGTGGGCAAATCTCTGGCAATTCATTAAAGACTGAAGTCAGAAAATAATGACAGACATTTTAGTTTCAGATGTCATACCCTTCAGAAAATTCATGTTAGTGCAAAACCTGTTATTCTATCAACTTTCTAAGTTTGTAGGAGCAGTAGTTAAACATTGTCCCCATTTTTTGGCCTTTGTTCCCCCAATATTTATGGATTTGTCCAGATTTCTTGCTCTGAGAGGTTGAGAGGTATGAGCATGATGCATGCATACACACATATATACATACATACAAATATTTCAAGCATGGGCATTAATGCCCTTTTAGCTTGCCAATATATTAAAACACTTGTTCCCATAATAAATGTCCAGGCTGTTCTTAAAAATATCTAAACTAGCACTTGCTTTCATGTGGGGTGGCTTAATGGCTAAGGTGTTTGCCTTACAAACCCAAGGTGCAAGGTTTGAGTCTCACAAAGGATAACTGACAAGGCTTAAAATGGCTCACAAGGGCAGTTAGCCTAGTAATAAACTATGAACCTATGTAATTTGGTAGTCTGTTCCATGCGTCAGCTACTCTGTCAGAGAACCAGTTAGTAAACTTCTCATTCATATGGAAGTTTCTACATAGGTTGTATAATGATTCGCTCATACTTTTTGATAACCCCAAACATTCCCAGAGGTAGTTGTCTCTAAATGCCCTATATACCAGAATAAGATCTCCTCTTAGATATCGGTAAGAGGCACTGTACAAGTTCAGATATTTTAGTCTTCCATAATAGCTTAAAATTTCACATCCATGGATGCCCTTACTATATTTCCACTGCACTCTTTCCAGTTTACTCATGACTGTTTTTTTATAGGGTTTCCATATTGTTATTCCATACCAATGTTTGGGTCTAGTATAACTAACAATGACTTAACCATTTTTGATTTCCTAGACTTTAAAAATCTTTTTATACAACCTACAGTTCTATTACTATCATTAACCAACTGGTTGATATGATTAGAAAAAGTCATAGATGGATCTACCCATAGACCCAGGTCCTTAAATGACTCTACAATTTGAATCACTGTGTGCTATATTAAATGTATGTCTCACAAACCACATATACTTAATTTTTTATGTATTTATCAACATATTATTCTCCTGTGCCAAAATGTTCAATTTAGTCAAATTATTTTGCAGACATGCCTTATCTGTAACACATGTAATCAATTCACAATCTAAACAAGTAAGGGCTTAGGACAGAAACCTGTTAGACACCCTGACTGTAAGCAAGGAATTCACTTGTCCAGTTGCTGTATGATACTTAGCATGTCTTATGTGTAAACCATGCATCTCCATCTTATCAAGAGTACATCAATACCTAGTTGTTCCAATTTATTGATCAGTGCTTTGTGTATGATCCTGTCAAATTCTGAAGTTAAACCTATATAAATTACATCACAGCACAGTTTTCATTCATAGCTGTTATATTGTTATAGAACATCATCTTACAGGAGGTAATAGATCTATTTTCATCATATGTGGTTTCAAGCCCCGGCCTATCCATTTCTGACAATAACTTATCCAATATTACCTTCTCCATTATCATTCTACAACATGAAAGTAGACTTAAGGATATATATGACTATGGCTTTGTCCTATTCCCCTTTCCTTTAAAGACAGGTTTAATGAGTGCATGTCTCCAATCTTGGGGAATCTCCCCATATTTATATGACCTAGTGAATTATAGATATAATGGCACCATAAGTTCTTGATAAACTGTTCTCAGGTAATTGTTACTAATTCCATCTTCTTCATGGGCTTTGTTTGGATCCAGTTTGCACATTTCTTTTTCAATACAATCTAATTCATTCCAGTATCTGAGGTTACTGGGATATCACTAGGACAATTTATCACCTTTTTTTTCTGGAGCCAAACCGTTTTTCATAAGATTTTGTAAATATATCTATAATCTGTTGTGTCCGAGAATAAATTTTAGAAGCTGCACACAGTTTATCAATTTGTATGGCTTTACTTCTTCCACATCTTATGTATCTATAAAAAGGTTCCATATTATGGTCAATATCTTTATATACATTTTTTTTTACATTTTTTTCTTGATCTTGTCTCACACTGTGATTAATCTGTTTGTCCAGCTTGTTTATTTCAGTTTTCAAAGTTGTAGTTCAACCTCTCTTCCTTTTCTTATATTTTTTGTCTATCACCTTAATCAGATATCTTGCTTTTATGGCACTATATCCCCTGACGTTGTATGTCTAGATCCTGATGTTAAACATTTTTTCTTTATTTCTTGCACTCAAACAATTTCTCTTTCAAAACATTTCACATTTCATCTGTAGTTTTTCCACTGAACACCTCACTCCAGTTAGTTTTACATAGTGAATGTTTTGCTTCTATATAATCTATAATTAACCTTCTGTGCATTGGTTTAGATTTCAGTTTGGCAGAATTATCTAACAATAAATTAACCTTTATAACCACATGATCACTGCACATCAGTGGTGGTGAAACTTGACTTGAAGAAACAGTAATTTCTTTAGGAACACAAACAATGTCTAGTATGTTCTGTCCTCTGGTATGTTTTTTTGCAATCTGAAGCAATTGTTGTTCCTGAATATATGTTGTGAATAATTTCCTTACTAATGTTGTTGAATTAATATTATTCCAGTCTTTTTCTGGTAAATTTAAGTCCTCAGCTAATATTATTCTTCCCTCCTGTGTTTCATGCAAGAAATGTATTAATTCTTCTAGGTCATCTGCACTTGACTTTGATGGTCTATGCATTCCAACTATATGTTATATGTTCCAGGGTTGTCTTTACTGTCACAGTTATACAATCTATAGTATTGGTGTTTTAATTGAATGCATAATAATCACAGGTCTCATGACTATCTATAATCCCTATCATAACACCTCCACCTGATTTTTTGTTAGAATGTCTGTTACAGTAAAAACATTTATATCCTGATAGAACTGGTTTCCAGTCATTATTCTTTAACCAAGTTTCACAAACAATGACAGCATCAATCTTGTGGGAATGTAGCAAATTTTCCAATAAAAAAGCATTATTATTAATGCTCCTAGCATTAACAACCATCACAGATGCATTAAATGTTGCTATCTGTGAACTGTTAAATTTTCAACCTGGCAAAAATCCTGCCTAGTGTTTGTCAAATATTGGACAATATCTGCTGCAAAAATGTTCTTCCCCGATCTTGACAAATACACGCCATCCTGTCTGAACACATGTGTGCTAAAACTAAGCTAAGATGTTCAACACATTTCCATTTTTTTAAAACAGGACATTTTTTCCATATAGGTATTTACCCAGCATAACACAACAATGGTAAAAAGGAGCTTATTAACTTTGAATGGATAGAGTACCATCTAACACTCGACATTTCATCATTGCTTGAGTGCTTAAACAGCTAATGACACAGATTCATAAATATCTCAGTTTATAATCTTGATGTGTGCATACAAGTATTAGAAATTATAGACAAACTTGTATTTGAACCCAGTACCATCTGAACCAAAATAAAATACCATCAATGCATTTAACAGATGGTGCTACAGAGTCAGTTGAGTAGCAGCCGTGTTTTACACTTTGTATAGATAATTGCACACTAAACTGCTGTTGCATAACCTGCTACTTAAGTAAATCAATTGATAATAATGCAGTACCTGTTATTCTATCATGTGTCTAAGTTTTTAATAACAATATTTACAGCAAGTCCCTTTAGTGATGGCCCTTTGGTCCCCATTGTCTATGGGTTTGTCTAGATGTATTGTTCTACCAAGTTGACAGGTATGTTCCTATTATTGAATTAATGTTTTATCAATCTTTTTGAGCAATCATAATGCACAGCATTGCGCAAACATGCTTTATTGAGAATATGTGACAATTAGTATTGATTTTTTACAATACATCTGCTAATTAACTGACTCTGTGACTGGATGGGTTAATGCATTACAGATTAAGTCAGGTGGTACTGAGTTTGAAATATGGTATTGGCATACTTTTTACAAGTGTGTATTATACTTTTACATACAGTCAATGACTCTACTGCTGCTTACCATTTCTTGCACTATCATGCAATAATTATTTAAAGAAATGAAATGGGGAAGATAGGAAAGTAGTGAAATGAGTAGCAAGCAGGGTGGAAAACAAAGTGAAAGAAAGGCAGGAATGTGCAGGAAGAGTATAGGTAAAAAACATGGCTATCCATTTTTTCAACAGTAACAACTGAGCGCATGTACAACTTGACAACAACATAATTATGTTGTGAAGCAAATTGGACCAAAGTAAGTGTGTCAAGTAGACAAATGTGTGAAATGGAGAGCTATGTATGGGTCAACATGTTTGGGGGGCAGGAGCCTTTTTTTTGTAAGGAGAGAGTAGAATGTCTGGGCCAGGCAAGTTGGGATGGTGAAGAAGCATTTGGTGACAGACAAGACATACAAGACAAGAGGTGGGGTTGGTGAAGGACACAAGAGGGAGATAAAAACTATGGTTGGGGTGAGGGTGGGGGGATTGAGGTCCCATGCACATCAGGCACAGTAACAGTGTGACTCACGTCCTCACCTATTGGACTGTCAGCACTGTTCCATCACTGCACCTCTGGCTACAGTGGCTGACGTCTGCACCTACAGCTGGTGTGCTGTACCAGGATGGAAACAGGCTCTCCATTTGGTGTTGGCATGTGCACATGGTCTGGTGCACAGTCCTATGCACCACAACTGGCAACTCCACTTGAGTGATGAATGCAACCCCTCTGTCTCTTCTCTCAGAGGGGAACCGCAGGCCTGGCCTCTGGGTCAGACCTACCTGAGGGTCCATGCAGGGCAGAGCCAGCGGGGGGGGGGGGTGCCACCACGCAGCAGCCCAGAAGTGCTGGGCCTTGGTGTTTTAGCCAGTCGAGAGTATAGGCAGATCATGGGGAACTGGCCTATCCTGCTGTGCTGTAGTAATAACATAAATAAAATTAAAACCAAAAATGAAATAAAACATAAACCAAAATGAATGAAAATAATAAAAAATAAAGAGACAATAATAAATAATTATAAAAAGTGTTAAATAATATAATTATAAACACAATGATAAATAATAAAAATGAAAAATCATTTAACAATAAAGCAATATAAAAATATACATAATAAACAGAGCATAAGCAGCAATACCAAATAATATAATAATAAGACATATGATTATATAAATATAATAATAACAACAAAGTAATAATACAAAATATGAAATCCATAAAAAAAAGAAGAGAAGGGGTGGGGTGAGAGAAAAAAATGGAGAACATTAGTAACTTCACAGATACTATACAAAACTTTCTACAGTTATTTTATTCTATTCTATTACATTTTACTTTTAATGTTACCAACTCCTAAGAAGTTTCTTTATTACTTGGAGTACTACCCTGTTCCTAACACATACACTCTATAGTACTGATCATATCACATTCAGCACTCATTCACGAATGCATACATTGCACAAACGCATGTTTCATGTACAGTGATTACACTTGACAGCAGGTCATTCAAGCCACAAGTCTAGAGGTCTGCACTTCAAATGCTTTAATGATGGTTACATAACAGTACTGTATTGTTTATTGATGACAAACTAAGAGAGTATTGTAATCAGCTAAGTTTTAAATTTGGGGAGTGTGGTATTAGAACTCACAAGCAGTTACTACTGCAATACTGTAATTTTCCATTGAAATGCAACATAATGCAATCACTCTTTCCTTTTATACTTTATAGATTCATATTCACCGTTATCTGAGAATGTGCAACTGTTGCTTTGTGTTCCAGACAATTTTAGAGCAGGATATTGTGGCTTTGTACTTAGATTCATAGAGCCATAGATTACTACTAGGCTAACTGCCCTTTAGGCCATTTTAAGCCTAGCAAATTACCCTCTGTGAGGCTCAAACCCAGTGCATTGTGTCTATAAAACAAAAACAAACACCTTAACCATTATGCCAGCCTCCCACCCTGCCAACTTCCCATATCTTGACATATCATAAAATAGTGGGTGCACAATGACCCATAACTAGGAACATCTTTCAAATATTGCTATTACGCACATGGATAGTTGCATAGGATTTGTGCTAACATACATTTTGACACTCATTATTTATTGACTTCAATATAAATTACTTGCCTGACGACCATAAATCTTACAATAAACAGACCAAAACGGTAATTCTTAAATTTGGGTATTTAGCAGAAATAAGCACATTTGAAAGCTATGCTACAGAGTAATGCATGGAAACTTGCTTTTATAGTTCAGATATGCATTCTCATGTTCATACAACTGTATGATATAACAACTAATCCATCTATAACTGTTAAGGCTGCAATAACAGTACTTTATATATATAATTATGCTTACATACCACATGCTTCTGGCATCCTGGCCAGTCAGCTTGCATGGGACCTCACATTAGAGGCCCTCTCTTCTGTAGCTGTGGAAAGAGGGAAAAGAAAAAAGCATTATGAATACCAGTTTTTTCCATATTCAGCTTGAATATTTATGAGTACTAAATGAAACTCATACATACACAGCTCTGGGGGTGTTCCCTGACTGACACTCCCTAATCCACAGATCAAGAGTATCTTGTTTCTTCTGGAGGAAGTTGTCAAAATGGTAATGACATTGTTCCCCAGTGAGTGGGATACTGGTTGCACTGGAAAGAGCCTTTGTCAAACAAGACCAGACTTCGGATTTATATTGTGAGCAGGTATAGTTTTCCTGCATGAGGCGATGCCCATGATCCTTAACCAGGAGCCCAATATATACCTTAAACTCTTGGACACTCCAGCACTGTGCTCTGAATTGCACACCCTCTCTAACACCTGATATATTTGCACAAGTTCAAGCTCAATGTCTAATGTTCAGTTCCCACCAATTCACCTTTAAATATATTTTCCCACCAATTGCACTTACTGACAGTGTGTGCTGTCTCCATTTTGAGACCTTTGAAAAAGCTGCTTGCCAATTACTGCCGTGCAAACATGGTAAAAGAAGTGCATTGGTTTGCATGATGCAGTGTGCAGCTTCTTTGAATGTATCAGCAAATAACATCCAACCAATACAATTCCACAGTTATTTTATTAGAGTGTCACTTTATTTGTATATGCTGCAATGTCACAACACTATAAATAAAGTTTGCATACCCTGGACTAGAATGCAGGACCATCTGAACTCTAGTCTATCACTCAACACATGTCATCACAAGATTAGTTGCATATGGTCATGTATTTTAGTATTCATTAAGTTTTTGGTATGAGTGTAGTACTGCCCCTCTTACCAAGTTTTCACGATGCCTGGCATTGCTAGGCAATTGCAATTGAAAGCATCTGGTTTCTATTTTTGGATGTCTGGGTTATGTCTGATACATGGGTGGTCCCATTGCACAAACAAAGTAAGCATAGCCAAACCACAAGGTGTATCATGCAAACATACAAACATAAAAAAAAAATTTGGAGAAAAGTCAAAATATACAGCTATAACTAGTACTGGTAGTTTATCCAGTGTTTTGGCTGATATTTTTGCTGTGTTCCTCATAAAAGTTGTGTTTTTTTAATAATCATTTGGGATGGAAGAAAAGGCTTGCTAATGCATAAGTTTTTATTCTGTCAACTTTCTAGGTTTATAAGGGCAATACATCCCTATATTCCTATTTTTCTGCATTTGTGCCACTTTATTTAATGGCTTTGTAAAGATTTCTTGCTCTAAGAGGATGAGAGGTATGGGGGTGGACCATCAGTGCTCTCCTGTACACGGATTCTTTATCTGTATTGTTCTATGAAGTTTCACTGAGAAAATCTCACTTAGGCATGCCGCACATCATTAATATGCATTGCACATCGCTGAGAGCATATTGTAGCCGTCTACATGGATACACTCCCTCTAGGCTCCTTAGGCATGCCTTACATCATTAATATGTATTGCACATTGCTGAGAGCACACTGTGGCTATGTACATGGATGCACTTCATGTAGGCTCTACACGGAACATACATGGAGTTTTTTAATCCTGCAGTATATCTGACATCAGTTCCAAAGACAATGGCTTTAAAGAAGTTCAGATAAATGTTCCTGCTGTCAGGGGCACAGCAATTTTTGTACTGTACTGTAGCCCGTTTTACTTCCAAGAGAAGCTATACAACTTCAAGGTAACATTTCTGGGGGGGGGGACACATTTTCAGTACTGAAAAAAAAAAAAAAAAAAAATATATATATATATATATATATATATATATATATATATATATATATAAATCATTGAATTAATTTAAACAAAATCATTTGCACAGCCTTTCATTCATAAACAAAGCTGTTTTGCAAAATCTATAATGTAATAAAATAAAATAAAAGCATGGTAAATATGCCAGAGTTTTTTTTTTATTTTAATTTGTAAATGATCTCCTTGATCAAAATATATAAATATACAAAAAAAAGTATAAACTGTAGCATACATGCTGGATGACTGGCTACATTCTTGTTTTTTTTGTTGAGCAAGTTATCATTGAATAAAAGCTGCTGTTTAAAAGTACTAGACATGAAGGGTATGAAGGGAGAACTTTATACATATCTTTACAGTGAGAATCAATAAAAATTTAAATACAGTTGCTCTGTTAAGCATTTTCATATAATATCCCACTCACAGCATATTACTTTTCCTAACTTGAAAATAGTTACGAACCAGATGGCTTCTCTACATGTTGCCAAGATATTTATAGTTTATTGTTTGTCCTTATGATTCAGACATTTTTTTTCAGAACTGCAGATCGTACTGTGTCAGCTGTTTATTTTATTAGTGCAACCATTAGATTTAATCTAGACCAGATGGAGGTATAGCCAAACAGTGCAGACTATGGCACTCAAGCAATAAATGGTAGAACTGACAGCAGTGCCATTTTGCATGGCAAATGTTCCAAAATATAAAATGAAGGCTGAATGTTTTCCATCCTGACATTCTCTTCACAGGTTCATTGGTATATACTAAGCTAATGATCATCAGGGCCTTTATAAGTAAAGTCACGGACTCCAACCCCATTGTGCTACTATGTATCATGGCCATTTATCAGAAAGGGGTAAGTTAGTTAGGAAGTTTATGGAGGTTATGGGGAGTATGTCATTTGGGCATTACTGTCTGCCTCTGTCTATTAGAGAAATAGGGGTCTGACCTGGAGAGAATTTCTGTTTTCCCATCCCCTGGTCAAGGTTATGCTTAAATACAGTTAGGGATGGACTCTGCTTTGCATGCATGGGGAGCCTTTTCAGGAGCATAGGGGGTTCTCTGAGACACACATCTGTCTCACCAACATGTCTTATTTATGTCACAAGCAAAATTTACATCTTTGAATCCAGTGGTTCTAATGTTGCACATTTTGCAGTTGTGCAAAAGGTCCATCACAGCTGTATCCGAGGATGCCTACATGCAATACATAGATCACCCCTCAGTAACCTGTAGGAAATGGAATATGGAGATAGAGTTTTAAGGTGATCTATATAGGCCAATGTGTTTATACTCTACATTCTCCTGGTAAAGAACCTTTGTAAGTGTTCCAGCTGTTGCATAAGTCTGGTCAGGTACATGCCGAAGGAGGCATTATACTCAATGATAGATATGATAAAAGTAGAATAAAGTGGCAATATGACTTACCTGGACCTGGATGTCATCCCTTACTTATAAGTTGGGCAATATAGAATGATTTTCTTATTACCTTGGCAATATGTTGGTCATAGTGCAGATTACTTTCTACATACGTTCCTAAATCCTCAATTACCAGGTCAGTTCTTAAGGGTGTCTTACCCATGAAAAAATTAGCCTGGGCAGCAGCTTTCCCAAAAGGCACTATATTGCATTTCTTGGCATTAAGTTTTAGTCTGCAACTTTTGCACCAGTCATTTGTCTGGGTTAGACCTTCTTATAATTTGTTTTCAATGCATATCTCTTATTATCCATGAACCTTTTCTCTGAATAGAAGGTTTGTTGACCTCTATGTTAAATTGTTACATTTGAATAGTAGAAGTAGTCCTGTAGTCTATCAACAAAAGTCTCATATATGGAAATGTAGATGTCTTCAAACTGGAGCTCTGTTAAACAAAACGTAGTACACCTTTACAGCACGTGCATTATTATGTATGTACATGGTCATTAAAAGCACATTTTGTTTGTCTGCTCTTCAAAACATACATGCACAACAATAAAACAAACTATTAAAATTATGATAAAATCAGTTTAGTACAAATTATTACACATTTGACACAAAACTACAAGGTGATTTTTCAAGAGCAATTAACTGGATAAAATGCACAATTTAAATAGTTTAGTGATATCGCATGACCAAATAAAAATAAACCAATGAAAGTCTAATTGTACAAGTGGAAAATCCTTTTATTTTATCTATGAACAATGGAAATCTTTGCTGCAAATGAAAGTTATCACAACAATTAAACTATCCATTTATTCTCTGCTGATGAGGTCAATAAAAAGAGCAAAACATGCTCTTCCACAGCTAGTGAGATTTGGCTTTATTGCCCTGAATATAACCACAATAATTAAACATACACCCTTGGATTCATCAAACTCCATGCAGGAATAGTGCTATTCCTGCAGGTAGGAGATCATGCACATGTAGAACAGCAGCACGCCCTGCATATTAATGAAGGTGCACTGCTGTATTCTCCACATGGACATGATCCATGTATGAGTGCATGGGGTGTGTCTGAGCAGTGCCTGCACAGTACACACACCTCTACACTCTAGAATTGCCATACGTCAATTCCAAAGCAACTAACAGTGTCCAAGGACACTGTTATCATAACATAACAGTGCGTGCAGACAAAATACAGTAAAAACACACACAATCACAGTCCCCCACGATGATCCAGCACAGGTAATGTCCAGAATGGCATGCCAGTATACATGCTGGAATACCAAATAAGTAAGCATGTGCCTGAGAGGAACATTTAAACCAATTCCCCCATGTATGATGTAGTTGTCTAGATGTCCTGCCCTAACATGCAGAAAGCAATGTGCATACTCCTACAGTAAATACAAATAAAACACATGATTATTTTATTTTATCCATCCCCAATAAAGTTTAAGCGTAGCTGAATGGGTGTGCATGTCGCGCAGCTTTGTATAGCATAGCTGAAACATCCGAAGGAGCTGAATAGAAACATACAGCCAAAATAGTCAAAGTGAAATAGTGTAGTGGTTAGTCTTCGCTCGGCATGCAATTATTAATGATTTGAGTCCCAATACAAACCACTCATTTTCATATGTGAAAATATCAGTAAAAGTATCTTTTTTATAACTAGGTCCTGAATAATATATATTTGTTAACCAGGGTAGTGTAGCAGATCCAAATGTGAGGTGTCAGTGTAGTACAGATGTGAAACCCCCATATAAACACAAGTGTTCCATACAGTATAGCCACAAAAGAATATAATGTAATGAAGCACATAGGGGGATGTTAGGGAAGGGAAATATACATAACATAAGATGTCATTAAGAAGAAATCAACTCCACCATCCTGATATTTCATAAAATGAAAGCTGAACAATGCTAAATTGTGCTCAGCTATGCTTAACCTGAGTAAGCATTGCTTAAATTTGTCTGCTTAGCAATAATTAGCATAGCTAAATGAATTTATGCACTGATAAGTAGTGCTTAGCATCTACCCCTTTAAGCAATGCCTATCTGTGCTAAGTGTGTTTGCCCATTGCTTAGCTTAGCTCAGCATATTCAAAACCATCCAATCATGGCAAAGTGTGGGAAATCAACCATATTAAAACCTTGCAGGCAGGAATACAGCCCATAACCAGATGTAGCTCATCACTGCAGGCACTATGGCTGGTGTTGGTAAAGGTGTGCACTTTCAGGCGCAGTGCTGGGGCATTCAGGAGTCCAGGGTCATGGTTGGACTCCTAGTACAAGACCATGAAGGAAGACTGCTGCAGGACCAGTACCAGGGAGAAAAGTACATACACCAATTAGTCTCCTCCAAGAAAAGCCCCACAAGTATCACACTGTCACAGCTAGTGGTCACTGCCGGCCACACCCAGGGTGACCCTTAGAAATCACAGCAGAGTATGGCAGTAGCACACACACACACACACACACACACACACACACACACACACACACACACACACACACACACACACACAGTATGAGTGCACATATCTAACTCTGACTATGTGAATATGGGTAGAAACAGGTAGTGTTAACAGAAATTTCCTCCACATGTCTGCCAGGTAAGAAAATATATATCTTAGTAAGAAGGTTGTACTTATACACTGTGTCCAACACCCACTATCCAACCACAGGGCTGCAAATGACAGCAAGATAAGTACATACACTAAGTAGTCTCCTCCATGAAATGTCACTCAAGTGTCATGCTGTCACAGCTAGTGATCACTGCCGCCCACACCCAGGGTGACCAATAGAAATCAAGGCAGAGTATGGCAGTAGAACACACACACACACACACACACACACACACACACACACACACACACACACACACACACACACACAAACACAGTATGAGTGCACATATGTAACCCTGACTATGTGACTATGGGAAGAAACAGTCAGGTAGTGTTAACAGAAATATTCTCCACAGGTCTGCCAGGTAAGAAAAGGTATATCTTAGCTGTAAGAAGGCTGTACTTATACACTGTGTCCAACACCCAATGTCCAATCCCAAGGCTGCAAATCACAGTAAGATAAGTACATACACCAAGTAGTCTCCTCCAGGAAATGTCCCTCAATTGTCACGCTGTCACAGCTAGTGGTCACTGCCACCCACATTCAGGGTGACCAATAGAAATCAACGCAGAGTATGGCAGTAGCACACACACACACACACACACACACACACACACACACACACACACACACACACACACACACACACACACACACACACAGTATGATTTCACATATGTAACCCTGACTATGTGAACATAGGTAGAAACAGTCAGATAGTGTTAACAGAAATTTCCTCCACAGGTCTGCCAGGTAAGAAAAGGAATATGTTAGCTGTAAGAAGGCTGTACTTATGCACGGTGAACAAACATACCACTGCCCAACCCAATGCCATAGGTCCATGTAAAGTGAGGTAATACCTAAAGAGTAATGGTTAGAGCAATGATCATTAAAGTTGTGACCAGTTGAAGCCTATACAGTTGTTTTATTTATTTATTTATTTATTTATTTATTTATTTATTTATTTATTTTATTTTACATTTGTTAACTGGGATAGTCCAGCTCGATACATGTCCATTTTCATTGGAGGCCAGGGGAGAAAAGCTCCTTAAGAGACAATTTTAAAGAACATACAGACAAACATGGGTACATATTTCATCTAGATCCATTAGGGTATCTAGTTATTGACACTTATAGGTATAAACTACAGACAGATATAGTCTACAATAGTCAATAAACAGTTTTACATTGTTCATACTAACACAGTTACATGTATGCCATTATACCTCTGATGTGGTATACATTTATATGCAGGTAACAGATAGGACTATAGTTTAGGACAATAGTTACAACAGTACTGGAGTGGATCAGGTATTAGTCTGGAGTTGAACAGGGGCATAGCCATTTGTTGCTGAGGTAGTTGTAGATAGCTTTTTTAAATGTAGGTAGGGAGGTTATCAGGGATATGGATGTAGGCAGGGAGTTCCAGATTTTGGCCACATAAGAAGAGTAAAGGGAGTCACCAGCATGGTTGTTGGATCTAGTAACAGCTAACTGTAATTTGTCATTTGAGCAGAATTGCCTAGGACAGGCATATTGTTGGACAATGTTAGCCAGTGAAGGTGATATATTTTCTTGATAGAGTAGCTTGTGAGTAGTAAACAGCTGACTATAAATAAGTAAGTTAGGTAGTTCAAGCCAGCCCAATTGCTTTAGGTTTAGACAGTGATGTGTTCTGTAGAAGCTGTTGTTGGCAAAATTGGCTATCTGATTATAGCAGGTTGTCATTTTATTGATTTCTCTTTTGGATAACTTAAGATGGGTGAGGCATACAGTAGTGTTGACAGAAAGTATGTACGTGCAATTGTAGTTCTAGCATTATGGGTCAGGAATGCTTTATGTTTGTAGAGGCTACCTAGCTTTTAATTAGTATTTTTAATGGCCAGATTAATGTGTACATCAAATTTGAGCTTGTTGTCAATAGTAATACCAACAATTAATATTAAACAATTAATATTAATTGTTAATTATCTCTCTCTCTCTCCCCCACACTATCGGCACCAATAATCTAAACACATAAATCAATGGGTATGTTTGCCACCAAACCTACTGCTGGGACATGTGTCCTATTGTTCTACAAATATTTAAACATTTGACTATTAATGTTACCTGTTCAAATACTATCATTGGTGGCCTGTTGCTATCAATGTATCCTGCATGCTGTTATAATGCCCAGTGTGATTCCATATATGCATGTGTTCTGTTTGCTATGCAACTGTTCCAAATCTGTTGTTTGGGGTTAATGGGAATACCTATGCATGCTGTTATAACTAATCCTGGAATGTGTTTTTCATGATTAACCAACACATGTTATAAAACTGCAACACCATAGCACATCTGGGAAGGCCGATCCCAGCGGATCTGCCTGTTCTGCCTCAACTGGCTGTGGCACTGGATCCCAGCTTATCTGGGACCCAACACAGGACCTCCTCATCCGCTGGCCCTGCACCACCTTCAGGTAGAACCACCTCAGGGGATGGGCCCCCCCCCAGGGAACGGGAGCAGACAGGACACTATCACCTGTCATCAGATCTGGAGATTAGTGCATAATGAGCTTTGAAAGGAGTTCAGAGATCTGCTACACCAGCTTGAGGGCCACGTGGTGCATCTTGAGGGTCAGCCTATCCCTCCTGCTCAGCCTCCACCACAGCCAACTTTGGGGCTGTGAAGGTGTAGTGGTGACTGTCCATGGGTCAGGACCTCAGTCCCAATGTATGCATTTGGGGGCTTGTGGGCATCCGATTCCTAACCACCCTCCCCATCCAAGGTGTTTACCCCCCACATGTGTCATATACCACCCCTGTCTGCTGTCTTATCTGTCCTATCTGTCTTCCTACCCAACCTACCTCCCCAAATATACCTACTATCCTTCCCCAACATCCCTCTCTCACCAAAAAAAAAAAAAAGGCAATTTGTTCCCACAAAAAATGTTGCCCCATACATAGCTGTCCATTTTGCACATGTGTCCATTGGACACATGTAATCTGGTCTAACTGGCTTAACAACACATTACTGTTGTCCTCACCCCTCTCTCAGGGATTGTAGTGTCTAAATTCAACTCCAAATTCTGTACAAATGCACAGCTGTTGCTGTATCAGAAATGGAAATTATGGACCTTCCCTACACCCACCCTGCACATCCCTAGTTATCTGTCACATTGTTTTTCTCTCTGCATGCCCCCTTTTTTACCACTTTCATATCACCCCTTTTTTCTTTTCTTTTAAAGAAATTAGCACAGGGGTAAGTGGGAGTAAGTGGCAATAAGTGGCTATAAGTGAGTTTGCGAGATGTTAAGCAATGCCTACAAATATTAAGCAGTTTCCCATTTAACCGTGTTTTGGCATCACTTACTATTGCTCAAACCCACGCAAACCTGCTTACAACTGCCTGTATCCAATAGCCCTTGTTCTGGCCAGCAACAAAATAATCAGTCCTTGCAGGTCTTGAACCCAAGACCCTATACACAATAGCAATAGCAATTTATCACTAAGCCATCACTAAGCCATCTGAGCTACATAAATAATTGATGCTTTTTCAAACATATCATTCAGTAGAGTCATTCAACAGTAGGGAAAAGTTTCTGTAGAATCAGTCAGGTTTTGTAGATATAGATGTATATATATATAAATATATATATATATATATATATATATAGAGAGAGAGAGAGAGAGACAGAGAGAGACAGAGAGACAGAAATCTTGCTGAGTAGGTGGGAAATAGAAAATTAAACCCGGGGATCACTCCAATGACTGTACTCGACAGAGGCACTGGGAGCTGATGTCGGGGTGGCACGATGTCTGGGTAATCCTATGAGCTAGGCTTGTAAAGACTCCAGGGCTATTAGCCTAGTACACACCTATGAACCTATGAACCTATATTTATATATATATATATATATATATATATATATATATATATATATATATATATATATGTATATATATATATATATATATATATATATACACACACACACACACACACACACACACACACACACACACACACACACACACACACACAGATAGATACATACATATATGTGCTCAGAACTTGTAGTGGAGTTGTATCTCAGAATCATACCTCTCAACTTCTTAGTGAAACAAATCTGTCCAAATGCTGTCAAAATTTAGGAGCAATCGGCCCAGGCTAGGGACCTCTTTTAAATATTACCCTTATAAATGTAGAAAGTTGCCAGAGTAACACAGTTTGTTTCAGCATACATATTCTGATGGCTGTGAGGTCTGAAAATGGAATTTATGTCATCATTTACTGACAAAAATCCCTATATAATCACAGTAATTTACCAGAGAAATGAGACTGATCTGTAAAACAGACCAGAAATATGAGCAATAAACCTGGACATCCACAAACAATCCAGCCAGTTGAGAGGTATGCTCAGAACCCCTTACTGCAATGAATCTGGACCAAGGCTGACAAAGTGGTGGGTGGAAGCCATGAAAATGGGGACATGTCTGAAATACTGGCATAAAAAAGCTGACACAGTTGCTGCAGTGACACCATCCTGTATGCACTAACATATATTCACTGAAATAGCACAATTAATTGAAATAGCAAATCCATTATAGGGAATTACACATGTATTTGCAAATATATCAGACACTACAGGGATGTAACAGCACTGAAATACAGACACCGGTGTGAAAGTGCATACCCACAACCAATTTCACCACAGTCACATATCGGTAAATCAAGTGAACAGTAGAATATACAGACAAATATATCATTGTTTGCCACTCACACACTATCCCTACATATAATGGCCCAATTTACAGTATAGTCTGAATCCTGACCATGGTACAGAACATGTCTCAGTCTGCCTTTACAAACACATGCAGTCAATAGACCAGCAGAA
>NC_056735.1:1502382471-1502509971 GCF_019279795.1 Protopterus annectens
AAAACGCTGCTGAGAACAACATAAGATACTGAAGTCTAACTACGAATATATTAACTACAACTTTGCTAATGCTCACATACATATGCAATAAATATATTTATGTATTAAATATAAGAAAAATATATCTATAAAAACAAGTGGATATTTCTCAATAAATGCATACAAATATTATGAATATCATAAAATAAAATTAAAATACATATAAGATATATTACACCATGTGTTACATAATGCATAGCAATTCTTCATGTATAGTTATCTAAGGGGTCTGGATCTAAGTATAGGTTTCAGAGGTACACTATCATTTAAACCTCTGCCACGATGTGCAGATAGACGAAGAATCCATCTAGTTTCAGATTCCTCTCTAAGGTTAACGAGGTCTCCACCCCTTACCGGTGGGGTATGCACATGTAATGTCTGAAACATAAAGACATGTCCTTCCCCTTTCAAAAGCATGTGTTTAGCTGGGGCACTGTACATTTCTCTCCTATTGAAACAATAGTAGTGGTCCCTAATTCTCTCTCGCAGACTCCTGTTGGTTTTGCCAACATAAAATGCAAAACAAGCCTTACAATACGCTACATAAACTATATTTCTAGTGTTACAATCAGCCTGACACCTAAGTTCCCATAATTTCCCATCATTTGGGTTTCTAAAGAACCTCGATTCATCAATATAGATGCATATATATATATATATATATATATGTGGCACATCTCATTACTAAGGGTTTTGCATCCAGGAAGAAAGAGGTCATTGTTTCCCTCTACTCTTCACTCATTAGGCCAATCATTGAGTACAATACCCCATTTGGCATGTACCTCACTAAACACCTGCAACAACTGGAGAGATTGCAAAAGTACCTCACAAAGAGGATCCTAGGCCTTAAACATTTGTCCTATATGGACAGACTTAAAAAACTACAACTATTCTGTTTCATATTGCCTACTTAGAGGCGATCTCTGCATGACTTACAAAGCCATGTCTGACCCAACTCCGTTAGAAATGCTACATCTAAAGAAATCCAAATCCCTCCGCACCACAAGCTCAAGTGTCCTCAACCTCATTACCACAATCAACAGAACATGCTGGAGAGACAGGTTCATAAACCTGAGACTGCCCATGCTATGGAATAGACTTGCCATACATGTCAACCAGAGCACCTCACTGGCCCTCTTAAAGAGAAATCTTTATGAGTGAATGTGAAATAGAAAATTCACCCAGGGATCACTCCAGTGGCTTTACTCGACAGAGGCACTGGGAACTAAGGTTGGGTGGCACGATGCCAGGGTAATCCTATGGGCTAGGCTTGTAAAGGCTCCAGGGCCATTAGCCTAGTACATACCTTTGAACATATGAACATATATATATATATATATATATATATATATATATATATATATATATATATATGTGTATATGTATATATATATATATATATATATATATATATATATATATATATATATATATATATATATATATATATATATATATATATATATATATATATATATATATATATATATATATATATATATATATATATATATATATATGCCCATAACGAGTCATACCCAACACCATACCTCTACATCTCTTAGTGAAATAATTCCGGACAAAGGCTTTCAAAAGAGGGGGGCAATTGTCTAAGACCAGGGACATAATGTACGTACTGCAGTTATAAATGTAGAATGCTCCTACAGTAACAGGGTTCATGTCAGCATACATGTCCAGAAGGATGTGAGTTCTGAAGCGACTGTGAACTGTATACCCTGCCATGTATGGCCCACAGCTGTCCACAATACCCGTGTAGGGTGCCCAAATGTTGTGACTGTGTGCATACAAGGACACACACATCACCATAAGAAAAGTCACCTACACACACACACACACACACACACACACACACACACACACACACACACACACACACACACACACACACACACACACACACACACACACACACACACACACACACACACACCACCCCTGCACTGCCCATTTAATGAACACCCCCCAAACACACACACATGATGTCAACCATGTGGCCCAGCCTAGGCTTCTGGCAAACTCACACAACACCCTGTGCATTTGATGATACCTGTGCCACATCCATGCCATCCATACCATCAATGCAGATACATGCTTATATGGGTCTGATGCATGGGGTAACTTTAGTACAGTGCAGCTATTTAATGCTGTGTAAGGTGCTGTTATACGGCATTTGTAATGGGTATACATCAGAGTGTGTGAGTACCTTTTCAGCCATGATGCATTATTGGTGTTAGTAGCACTAAGTGAATGTGTTCTCACATGCTCTATTCTGTTTGTGTTCCAGGTGTCTGTGTGTCAGCAGGATGTGGCCCTGCAGACATCACCAACAAGGGGTATGGCAGTATAGTAACACATTGACCACGTCAGCTGTAACTGCACACATTTCCCAGGTCTGTGTAAAAATTATTGCATGTGCCTCACAGATTATAGGGCTGAAGGATTGTATCTCAGTCTATGGTGGTTGACATTAGCTCTAGTATAGCGGACAATGGTAAGTGCGGTGGGTGGAACACACTTCAGATTGCTAACAACCTCAACCCCAGAGAATATTGTGTCAACCAAACACACAGTGAACACTGTTCACACACACACACACACACACACACACACACACACACACACACACACACACACACACACACACACACACACACACACACACACACACACACACACACACACATATGCATGCACAGGATCACAGTTGCTAGTGTTGTGTTTGGAACCCCTACCCATCAAGTTGTGGTACCACACTATTATGCAGTTATTGCAGGTGGCACAGGACTAGCAGTGTGATGAGTGTTACAAGGTATCTGTAAGGTGAATAACATCACGTGGCCTTGTGGGGTATGGTAATGGTGGCTGTACTGGGTATGTGAGTACTCATAATAGTGTCGCACACAAGTTTACAATTCCATACTGTTACAGATGGCTTATCGGGCTGAAGAGTGTCTACAGATACCACTACAGTTGATGTGAACAGCGCACCTCATTAAGTAGACCTAGGAATGTGTACTGTGTGTACCATGGCATAAAATATGAATCCATGCCCATCCAATAGATGTCATACACACACAAACAAGATACTCTACTCTTACACACATTTTCCAGGACTGGGGGTAGAACCCCTGCCTATCAATTTATTGTTACTACATTGTTACGCATTTATGGCATGCACCACGGAAGTTATGGGATGCCACTTGTCCAAAGGTACTTCTAAGGTGAGGAGCATCACCAGGCCTTTCAAATTATGACAATGGGGTATGTACTGGGTGAGAGAGGCCACAAAATGCTGTAACTTACACGTATACACACTTATACACAATAATACATACACACACACATTTGCCAGGACTCATATTAGAACCCGAAGCTATGTGGTTATTAGTATTATAGTGTTATGCAGTTAACACACACACCACAGAGCTTATAGGTTGTGAAGTGTCCCAAGGTACCTATATAGTGAATAACATTTACAGCACATGTAAAGTGTGGTAATGGTAGTTGTACTGAGTGAGGCAGGCCATCAACTACTTTCACCCACATGTTTACATACTCACAAACACTTTCAGACACACTAATGCACACACACACATTTGACAGTACTGAGATCCATGGATTCAAAGAGTCATGGGTGTGTACATGGCAAATGGCCATGGAGGGTTTACAAGGCTAGCCCATGGGAATACACTGGCATCATTCCACCTGATAATACTCCCCAGTTTGTCCATTGAGTATAGTCACTGGAGTGATCTCCAAGGTGTGTATTCTATTCCCCATCTGCTCCTCCTGATTCGTTTGAAGAGGGGCAGTGATGTGCTTGGCTTGACATGTTTGCTGCGTCTATTTCATGGTGTGGCAAGTCTCTGGGCTGTTAACCTGTCCTTCCAGCATGTCCTGTTGATTGTGAGGATGGGGTTGAGGTATCTGGGGCATGTTGTGTGGACAGAGTGTCCTTTGATGTAGCATGCCTGACAGGGTTGGGTCAGACATGGCTGTGTATGTCAGGCAGAGATCGCACCTAAGTAGCCAATATGAGACAGAGATTTATTGCAGCTGTTGGAGTCTGTACGTATGGGGCAAGTGTCTAGTACCTAATTTCCTCTTTGTGAGGTACATTTCCACCTCTCCTGTTGTTCCTGGTGTCCAGTGGGGTACATGGCAAATGGGCCATAGTACACTTTGATTGGCGTACTGAGGGGTATGTATAGGGAAACACTGTCCTTTTACTTCCCGGATTCAACACTATGAGTCACGAGAAGTGACACATGGAAGGACTTTCAGAAGACAGTGGCACTGTGGTGGTCACCATACAGCTCACTGTCAAACTATTTTCCCAGTTCCATTATACCAACATCAGTGTTCAGTGGACTACCATCAATGTATTAGTTTATGGGAACCATGTCGTACCAAAGGGCATGGCGGCACATCATCTGGCATTGAGCTTATCTCCAGGATTCTGACAACATTGATAGGTCTCAGAGAAGCCTTTGTGAGGGATGTCAACCTCACATGGGGGGGTAATAATAGCACCCACCTTGTAGTCATCTGCAAACATTGTTATCAAGGGCACCTTTGTTTTGGGTTGGTCCTCAGAGATGTGGATCCCAAACAAGAGGGAACCCAGGTCCACAACCTGTGGGACTCCACTGTTGACTGTTCAGCAGTCTGACATGGAGTTCGCTGCTTTCACACTGTGGGTTCTATCTGTGAGCTGGTTTGCAGGTCACCTAATGATGCATGTGTGGCTGCCTACCTGACTGTGTTTGTGTATGATTCCTGAGTGAGGAGTGATATCCAAGGATTAGATGTGCAGCCTATCTTATCTATTCCATACTGTCACATAGTTATTGCACATGGCACAATGCTTATAGGGCTGCACAGTATCTACAGGTCCCTCTACAGTGGATGGCAACTGTGGGCCTTGTAATATGGACACTGGGACATGTACTGGGTGGGCAACATTAAAAAGCAGCAAAATCTGCCCCCCCCCATTAGTATGGTTCTCACACAAACACAACAACCCCCCCCACAGACAGAATACTGTTCATACACACACACACACACACACACACACACACACACACACACACACACACACACACACACACACACACACACACACACACACACTCACACACACACACATACACAAACACACACACACACACACTTACCTCGACTGAGATTAGAACCCCTATCTATTTATTTATTGCTATTACAGTGTTACATATTTATTGCACACGCCATAGAGCTTATAGGGTGAAGGTTGTCCAAAGGTACTTCTAAGGTGAGGAACATCACCAGCCCATGTAAAGTATGGCAATGGGTGATGTACTAGGTGAAAGAGGCCACAAAATACTTTAAACTACACATATACACACTTACACACACACATTTGCCAAAACTGGGATTTGAACTCCTATTAAAGTAGTTATTTGTACTACAGTGTTACACACTTATCGCATGTGCCACAGAGGTTATGAGGCTGAGGCCTGACAAAGGGACTTCTAAGCTGACTGATATCTGCAGGACTGCTAAAGCAGGGAAATGGGAAGTGTACTGGGTTTGAATGGACCCAAAAGCTTTTACTTGTAAACACAGACACACTCACACACTTTTACATTTGCCAGGACTGCAATTAGAACTCCTATCTTATTAATTATTTGTATTATAGTGTTACACAGTTATTGCATGCACCACAGTGCTTACATGGCTGAAGCATGTTGAAAGACACATCAAAGGTTATTGATATCTGCAGGACTGCTAAAACAGGGAAAGGGGAAGTGTACTGGGTTTGAATGGGCCCAAAAGCTTTTATTAGTAAACACACACACGCACTTTTACATTTGCCAGAACTGAAATTAGAATTCCTACCTAACTAGTTATTTGTATTATAGTGTTACACAGTTATCACACACACCACAGAGCTTACCAGGCTGAGGCTTGACAAAAGGCACTTCTAAGGTGATTGATAACTGCAGGACTGCTAACTTAGGGAAAGGGGAAGTGTACTGGGTTTGAATGGTCCCAAAAGCTTTCACTTGAAAACACACACACACACTTTTATATTTGCCAGGACTGAGATTAGAACTTCTACCTAACTACTTATTTGTATTACAGTGTTACACAGTTATTGCATGTGGCACAGAGCTTACGCAGATAAAGCCTGACGAAAGGCACTTCTAAGGTTACTGATATCTGGAGGAGTGTTAAAGTAGGGGAAGGGGATGTGTACTGGGTTCGACTGGACCCAAAAGATTTACCTTGTAAACACACACACACACACACACACACACACACACACACACACACACACACACACACACACACACACACACACACACACACACACACACTTTTACATTTGCCAGGATTGAAATTAGAACTCCCACCTAACTAGTTATTTGTACTATAGTGTTAGACAGTTATCACATGCGCTTATAGGGCTGAGATTTCATGAAAGTGACTTCTATGGTGACAGACATCTTCGAGACTAAGGTAGGGCAATGGGAAGTGCAATGGGTGGGGAAGGCCTGTTCATTCCTAGATCCTACTGACATTTCTCTAAGTGCATGAGCATGCCCAGTGTGACCTTCTATAGTACATGTGAAACTCCATTCCAGGGACTGTTGTACTACAGTCTGGTTTGTTTTGTGCTACAGCCATACTTCTCAACCTGTTTGTGCAGGATAGCTGGAGATAGCCTATCAAAATGGGGGGACAATGGACCATACGGTGATTGTGACTATTTCTCTCAGTAATGTATGGGTTGCTAGGGTTACAAGACTTGCTTTAGCAGACATCTGACATATATGTCATTTGACAATGTCATGTATTGTTTCAGCACCTTGTGACATACCTCCTCAGATCATCACAGTGGTTTACCAGAGGAATACAGGATGGATGTTGCACACATCAGGATTATGGGCTAAATGCTCATTCTTGCACAATCCAGCCTGTTGAGATGTGTGCCTATAAACAATTGACTGCTGGTGCTGTGGAAACGGTCCATCACCTTGGTGATAATATTGCAATGGTGGAATCTCTGTGCATTTCTGTTCTGGCCTGGTCTGATTTCCAGTCCACAGTTGGGTAATATAAGTCAGACAGGATCAGGGTGACAGGCAGACTCCGGATAGATTTGTAGGGATAAGATATGTGAGGTGGGGGTGTGTCCTGGGTCAGATATGTTTGCCTATAGCTACCAGTACTTTGCATTGGGGTCTTCACAATGGTTGACTTCACTTGGAGGGTCTTGTGTGTGTGTCAAACTGTTTGACCAGCCTGGAGGCATGTGTTTGTCTCACAGATATGTATGGTTCACCTCATTCTTCTTAGATGGCCACATTTTGGGGTCAGGATGTTGCATAGGATGAGTGATCAGGGAAGAGTGTGTTACTCCCAATGGCTGTGGGCCAGGGTTCTGTGGGTGCAGACATGTCACCATCTTCCAGGGTTAGGAATGCCTGCAATGAGTGCATTCCCATATTTAGACTCCTAGGCCTGCCTGTTGACTGTACAGAGTATCACAGAATGTCCACATCGATGACTCATATATCTTGTGTGGTTTTCAAGGACAAGTGGTTTTCAAGTCAGTCAGGGTTAAAGTCAGATATTACTGACAGTTGACATTGCAGTTTCAGACTTCATACCCATCAGACATTCCATGCTACTATAATCATTCCATCAACTTTATAACATTATTAGGGCAGTATTTCTATGGTGTCCTTCTCTATGGACCTTTTTCACCCCATTATTCATGGCTTTGTCCAGATTTCTGGCTCTCTGACACTGGCAGGTTTTCTCCTAGCAGTTAGCAGCACGGTATTTCTTTGCATTTTGTAGACTGAGTTATATTGGTGTTATGAACCCCATGACACTCCCTAACAGGGCACTGTGGGTGAGGCATAAGCATTTGCCAGAGAGCTGTGGGCCAGGTGTGACAAATGTAGGCCATCTATAGCAAGACAGTGCATTCTGATGCTCATATGTTCCCAGGCTGCCGGCAGTAGCCAACCCTGGGATGGTACCAGTAAGTTGACTGTGGGCGTTACTGACTATTGCTTTCTGTTTGTGTTGAGGCATCACTCTAGTTGGTGGCTGGATGTTGCGTAAGGCTAGGGGCATGTTACTGCATTTCTGTGGGACTATGGGGTTCACATCTGTACACTATACACGTTTGCAGAGACTGTGCTGATATTTGCTTAACATTTTGGTCCCATTTAGCATAGTGGTGTGCCCTATCTTTTATACTACAGGCATAACAGTATCGACCACAGGTCAGATTGTTCTGGTATAAACATTTGTAGTTTCAGACTTCTTACCTTTCAGAGCCATACTGCCACTGCCAGACCTGCTGTGATATCACTGTGTAAAAGTCTGTAGGTGGGGATTTTATGGATGTTGCCATGTGGGGGCCTTTGCCAGACATTTCTGTATGGTTTTCTACAGCTGATCTTTTGGGTGAGGCTAGGGCTGGGTATGGGAATCCCATTTTGACATCCATGCATGTGACCTATGACCCCCCCCTCCAGTTATTTGGCTCACCACATATACTGCAGTGGTATTTGTCAACTAGGGTGGTACTGCATGGTCTGGGTAGGCCAGTACTGGGGATACACTTTCTGCTGTTCCACAGAGCTGTCAGTTGTCTGCTGCTATCCCAGTAAGCCACCCCATTCCCTTGCATGCTTGATCAATACCATACATATGCTCTCAGAACATTCCACTCCATTCATTTATTTTGTTAAAGAGATTGGCTTACCTTGTGTCTGAGGCTGTCGTGAGGATGGTTTTTGAGGGCTGACTATGTCAGATGCATGCAGTACACTGCCTGTACATGGTAAGGTATAGGTGGTGTGATGTTTGGCATCCATTTTACTGTTTGAAAGTCAGAGAGAGAGAGATCAGTACCTGGGGCCCTACAGTGTCAGTGTATGTGCTATGCATTGCCTCTTTGCCAAGGCCAGGGCATACTGGGCATGCCTCCATCTGCCTACAGGGGCAGGCTGAGGATGTTCCTCCTCTGAGTCCCTCTGTGCCTGTGGAGACCTTGGAAATGATGGGGGCTGTGTGCCCCTTCGCCATTTTGTTTCTGCTGTAGCTGTTTCCGCAGGATCATATTGTGTAGCATGGGACATACTATGAATATGTGTGCACATGTGGGTGGAGAGTACTGCAAGGCTTCACCAGATATGTCAAGGCAGTGGAACCATGACTTGAGCATCCCAAACACATGCTCTATAATGTTACTGGTTTGTGCATGTGCCTCATTATGGTGTTCTTGTGTGGGTCTGTGTGCATTTCTGTGGGGTGTCATCATCCATGGGTCTAGTGCGTAGCCAGCATCTGCCACCAGATGGCCATATGGGATGTCCCCACTGGCAAACAACTGATATAGCTGTGATGAATGCCAGATTTGGGAGTTGTGATAGCTTCCAGGGCTGCCAGCACACACGGTCATGATAATGCCCTGGGCATTGCACATGACCTGGCAGTTGATGGAGGGAAACCCCTTGCAGTTTAGGTAGACCCTACCCTGGTCACCGGGTGGTGTTTTGATGTGGATGTGCCTGCAGTCTATGACACCCAGTACCTCCGGGTATTCTGCTACGTGGTGGAAGAGACACATATTGCCGATCCTCTCCTCATGGATGCTGGGGAAGTAAATGTGCTCAGCAGCATGTGTTCACATGGCATCCAGGAACTGGTGGAGTATCCTGGATGCAGATGCCTGTGAGACCCCCATGATATCCTTAATTGATCTTTGGAAAGCACCTGTAGCTAGTATTCTTAAGGCTACACATACCTTGGTATCCACTGGGATGCGTTCCCCTCTGTTGGTTCTGGCTCTGAGGTGAGGCTGGCACAGCTCAACAAGTTGCTGAAGTATGCCCGTGTCCACTCTGTAATGCTCTACTATCTCCAGATCATGTAGCCCCTGTTAGGTCACCCTGAGTCTGAACACTCTTCTTCTCCTCAGTCTGAGTTGGTTGTCAGCATTATCCTCCTCACCACCCTCAGTCTCTAGCACATACTGATAGATCAGAGCAACAGCGATCCCTAACATGTTTTGTTAGGTTTGTCAGTTTAAAATTCCCCTGAATGTGTACACCAGTGGTGTAGAGTTTGTGAGAAAAACCAAACTGAAAGGTGTTAGCATAGTTTATAGTAGTGTACTGGGCTGCTGTCTGTGTAATGGGCTGTTTCTGATACATTCCACCTGCTCTCGTGCATGTCTCGGGAGGTCTATACTGAATTGCTCAGCGGGCATATTGCATGCAGCAGTTCCTGCACTATTCCTGCACATCGTGCAGGGCTAGCTGAATCCCAGGGATGGTGTCACTTGCTTCACAGAATTTACCATTCAGCTTCTGTATTTTAAAACATAGTCATTCCCACTTTCTCTTATTTCTGGATAAAGTATTCAATAAGTTGCTGTTGTAATGGTTTCTGGTATTCAGAAAAAGGAATACATTACAGTGTCTCCATTTGGTGTGGCTTAATGATTTCAAATGCTAAGTGTCTGATTATAATTTTTGTGGTTAAGTTCTTGAATTTTGTTCCTTTAATGTTGGTAGTGAATAAACATGACTTCTAGTGAAACAGGAGATAACCATAACTTAAATCCCATTTGATTTATTTTTAAGGACTGAGATGATAACTGATCTCATTCCACTTGGTTTAACATCATTGTCCGCTTGTTATTTTTCATATATGTACCTTTACATGCTAAACCAAAAGAGGTTTTAATTTCACAGTCAGGATATACATAAAAAATCCTAAGCCTGAAAGCATAATTATAATGTGTGCTTTTAAAAGCATCTTTTTCTTCTTGCTTGCAATAAAAAAACTGGGTATGAGCTATGTAAAATTGCCACTTTGTGCTATATTGTAATTAGCTAGGCGAATGTGTTTTTGTGATAATATACTGAAGAGCACTTGATTTTGTAATTTCTGTTTGTACAGTCTTGACTCATTATAGTTCAGTATTACACTTGGTGCAATTACATATAATTTAGCCTTCCTAATTTTAATATTTTATAAGTAAAGTTGACATACTATGCACTAATGGCTATTTTAGCAGGGACCACAAATCATCTCTATGGATGTAAGAATTGTTTATAATCACACAGTTTAAAAGGGTATGTAAATCAAACTTAAATTTGTAGGATGTGGTTGTTTGTTTACAGCTGATATCTTAAAAATGTGTACACACAGCCGGTGCTGAAATTTATTTGAAACAGTACATTACATTAAGCTTATGTGACATTGATCTGGATATTCTACTCAATTAAACAGCTGCAAAATGAATAAAAATATAAAGAAAGAAAAATGAAGACATTAATTTCATTCTGCATCTTTTTGATTTTGTTACACTTACTAGAGATTCAACTGCAAAGCATCCTTTTTGATTTGATACTAAACTTTAATCAAGGGTCTCAACCTCTGAATTTAACAATCAAGAACAAAATAGAAGTGAAAGCTGGGAAAGGTACCAGATCCAAATGCACATTTTAAATATCAGTGTTATCCATCTTGTTAAAGAACTAAAGCCATTTGTACTAATGTACATTTTTCTGAAGACTAAGAAGTAGTGACTTAATGTTCTAACATTAATCAAGTGACTATAATCCACTTTTGTTTTGTCAAAAAATGAAAACTTTACAAAGGATAAAGTAACATTCTCCATTAAAATCAGTAAGTATACTAAAAACAGAAAATACCCAAGTGACCACATAACACTTTGTCAAAAGCTGGCTGTCAGCAACTAATTCAATGGCAATTATTTTTTTTCTGTGATTATTGCAGCATTTTCCTCAAAGTCCATGACAAAACCTCCTTCAGAGGGGGTGGAGTGGGGGGATGTCACTGAAATATTCTCCCACTGAAATATTATGGTAAACTAAGTCATTCCTTGAAGTTAAAGTTATTTTTGAGATTTTGTAATATTTGCATGCTCTTCATCATGATCATCAATAAACAAATTACTTACAGACTCAAAATGAGGGAGAGTTGAAATGCCACTGTTATTCAAGTGTTGTATTTATAATTATCTATCTTACAGGCTTACCTCCAAATGATTACAAAATTCATTTTTCAAGTGACTGAACCAGAGTTATTCATTCATTCATTTGTTTGTTTGTTTATTTATTTTTGCACACATACCCAACATTCATAAGTGCTTAACCACATATTTTCCATTTTATGGATTTAATAAAATGCAGATGAAGAGAACTGTGGCTATGAAAATGGCAGAGGGTGCGTAGCAGGTGGTAGATGAAGTGACTGTAGAAATATAGTGGGTACTGAGGGATGTCAGATGTTGAAAAGTGTAGTGATGTAATTAATACAAGGAATTTGGACTAAGGGTTGAGGATGACTGGCTGATATATCACTGTCAGAAAGTAAGATTATAAGTGGAAAACCATAACTGAGAACTGTAAATGAAGGTGTAGCAGTTTGCACAGCTAGGAGAAGAGCAGTCCAAGAAGGCCTAGAGCATAGCACTTGATGAAGAAGCAAAAGTGGAATAGAAATATGGAATTAAGTATGGAGGGGACACAGGAAGGGTGATACTGAATGTGAAATTAGGCAAGTCACTAAAAGATTAGGAAAGATTGAAGTGTAAACCATTTGAAGACTTAAAATACTTACTAGGACTTAAAGATGGAGAAATACCTATGATATGAGGAAAAAAAAGGATTATGAAGAGATGTTTCAGCAGAAAATGTGGACTTAAAATATGTTATACAAATGTAATAAAAAGTTAAAGTAAAAAAATCCACATGGTATAAATAAACTACTACATCCTGGACAAACTTCCACCCTGACCACTGCAGCCACCATTGATAAACCACCTGAGGAAGTCTCAGACAGTTTTAATCAATTCTTCACTGAGACAATCCAAGTCCTAGCTAGCCAACTGCCTCCAAGCTCCTCTGGCCCTGAAGACACCACCCCTAGTAACCAACTCTCATTCAGTTTCCAACCAGTTGCCACTTCACTTAGCCATACCCTGATCAAAAAATTAAAACCAACTACACTCTCTGCTGATCTACTCTCTGATGAGTATCTACAAAAAGCAGCTGATGCCATTGCATGCCCCATCTCAATACTAATCAGTCAAACCATAGTAGAAGCCAAAATCCCCACCATCTGGAAAATATCCTATGTAATCCCACTTCACAAAGGAGGTAGCTCTACTGAACTATCTAATTATAGGCCAATAGCTATATTATCTCCACTTGCAAAAATTATGGAAAAATGTATTCACAGACAACTGTTGCACCACCTAATTCAGAATAATCTTATGGCAGACTCACAGCATGGCTTCCGACCTCACCACAGCACCACTTCAGCCCTCCTAGCCTTCTCTAACACCATAAACCATAATCGCAACAATAAAAACAAATCCTCTGCCCTCTTCTTGGATCTCTCCAAGGCATTTGATATAGCTGATCACCAACGTCTAATCCACACACTGAAAACATTCTGTCTAGATACTCAAGCCCTTCTATGGTTTCAGTCTTATCTGAGTGGCAGACAGCAGGCTGTCCTTTGGCAAAACAAACTATCTAACCTCCTCCCCAACTCCCTTGGTGTACCCCAGGGTTCTATACTAGGGCCCCTTCTGTTCTCCATTTTCATCAATGACCTTTATACTGTCGTCCCAAAAGTCAGCTGTATTCAATATGCTGACGACTCCACTCTGATCTGCTCGGCCACATCTCAGACAGAACTATGGTCAACTACCCAGAACACCTTCAACATAGTAGAAAACTGGCTTTCTGGTCGTCTGATCTTAAATCCCAAAAAAAATAAAACTGTTACTTTTCTCACCAACTCATAGGTCTACTGCATTTACCTTTACCATAAAATCCAATAATGGCACTAATCTCCCAAGACACCTCTACAAAACTACTAGGTGTAGGTGTTATCATAGATAACAATCTTAAATGCGACCTGCATGTTAATCAAACCATCAAAACCATCAATAAAAAATAGGGTAACTTTACAGGATAAAAGCCTTCTTAACCCCACCTGCTAGAATTGCCATAGTTCGCTCTCACCTACTTTCAAGTCTTCTCTATGCATCCCCTTTACTCTCTAACTTTAACAGGTCTGTCCTTAACAAACTCTCTATAAGCTACAACCACATTGCCAGATTTGCCACTGGTCTGCCTTATAAGACACACCAATGTGTCAATCTAAACTAGCTTGGGTGGCTAGAACTGCCCAGCCTGATTCAGTATAACCAACTGATTATGGCATATACAATCATTTACAACCCAGACAATACTCCTACACTTAAAAACATTATCACCCCCTATAATAATCCCAGACCTCTTTGATCTTCTAATAGGCTGCTAGTTCAGACTATCAAAACTAATAACTCAGCTGGTGACTCTCTCTTTGCCAACTCTGTAGGTAGATCCTGGAACTCACTCCTAGCTGATATTACTTTACTGAGTCAATTTAAGAAAAGACTCAACAATATTTGAAACTAAAATGGTAATGTTAATGTATCAAACCTGACTAATCCTCCTCTAGTATGGTATTAAAAATTGTAATTTAGCTTAGTTGTGTTACATAACCCGGACTTACACCCAGGATTATCTCTAACCTTGGAATTTGTATAACTTGTTAAGTATGTAACCACTGTATATATTGTATTTGTAATCTTAACTACTTACCTTAGAGCTTTTCTCCCCGGGCCGACACTGAAAATGGACATGAATCCATTCGGACTATCCCGGTCAACAAATGTAAAATAAAATAAAATAAAATAAATAAATGTTCACATGAAGGAAATTTGTATGAGTGTGTGTGTGTGTGTGTGTGTGTGTGTGTGTGTGTGTGTGTGTGTGTGTGTGTGTGTGTGTGTGTGTGTGTGTGTGTGTGTGTATAGAGGGGGGCTGTGTTTGGATGAAAATGTGAGATATGAAGAAAAAGTTTTGAGTGAATAACTGCCATAAATTTGTGAGTGAAATGTAAGGAACGGATGAAAACACCATTTGCAGATACCCAACGTACTGCTTTGTAGTCTTGTCTTCACTGCATTGTGCTTCATTAATGTAATTTAAATCTGCCTTTTACTGTGCTATAAACGCACAGTACAAATATGTCTGTCAGATAATTTCTAGTGCATAATATCTGTGCCCCTCATTTTTTTTACCATTTTGTGCATTTTTTCACAAATTAATTGATATCCCTCTTTTACTCTTGTGTGTGTGTGTGTGTGTGTGTGTGTGTGTGTGTGTGTGTGTGTGTGTGTGTGTGTGTGTGTGTGTGTGTGTGTGTGTGTGTGTGTGTGTGTGTGTGTGTGTGTGTGTGTGTGTGTGTGTGTGTGTGTGTGTGTGTGTGTGTGTGCGCATATGATGCAGCTAGAAAATTGCTCTGACATAGGTACCTCATTTTTCTTGCTACTACAGTAGAACAGCATGCTACATCTGGGCAGCAACACACCCCCTTCAGTGTTGTAAAATGGAATATCAGTAGGTTGTGGTCCTGTCTCATCTACGTCATTCATTAAAGCATGGCAAATGCTTGCTTATGATTCTTCCTTTAGAAAGGCCTGCTCAAACATCATACAAGTTGGTTAAAATTATTAGTCTGTATCAATACAGAAGCTTGATTAATTATAGTAATATATATATATATATATATATATATATATATATATATATATATATATATATATATATATATATATATTCAAATGAACTTTCAGTCAAAATGAACTTCGATCATATGATAGGAACCCATATATATATATATATATATATATATATATATATATATATATATTATAGTAATATGGTAACTGTGCAATTTGATAACCATAATTCTTAATAGGATGATCTATACATAGTTGCATGAATGTACTTGAAATATTCTGCTAAAGCGAGTATTTTCATTCATTCATTTATTCATCTTTGCATTCACTCAGTTCAGAAAGTCAGATTATCCTATTAATGTTCTTGACAGCCACAATCTAATGGGGTACTCTGCTAGCATAACGCAGAAAACAAATCTTGGACAGGGCATCACTCTATTGCAGCATGCATGCACAGCATTAATCAGATACTATACTTGTGCATGGGCATCATATCCTTATGGTATGGGATGTCCCTTCAATATTCAGTGAAAATGCACATTAATACAGCAAGAAAGCAAAGAAGACAGACTCCAGATTATTGAGAGTGTGTACATGCATATGTGAATGTAGATGTGTAAGTATGTGCAAGTATGTTTGTGTGTCTGATGCTGATGCTTCCACTAAAGTAACCACTAGCTTTACAATAACTCCAAACTTACACAGATATTTTGTGGTGCATGCCCAGGCTTAAAAAGGCCTTGTTGGACTTCTGGTTCTGACAGCAATGGAGTAATAACTTTCTATGCGTCACTCTCTTTCCCTTTTTTCCATTTTAAATTTGGGTCTGCTTCGCTATGGAGAGACAGATTAAGGGTGTGGCAGAAAAACAGGATGAGTTGCTTTATGACCTGAAAATGATATAAGAATGTTAATAAACATGACAGGGAGGCTCTTGGCAAATAGGTCAATTTGCTGTTAACTGAAACACACAAGATGACTGTGATGCTAGTGAAGCACACCAGCAGAACTGACTCTAAGTTGAAGACATTGAAGGGTTTTTTTTGTTTGAGCAGTCAAACAAACTGGCAGAACTTGTAACCAATACTACTAATCTAAAATAGCACACAGAACAGCTCACACTTTGGCTGGAGTATGTGGAAGTCAAGATTATTGACCTGGAGGATCATAGTTGGAGGAAGAACCTATGGTTTTTGAGAACTCCTGAAACTTCTACTTCAGAGAGTTGTAAGGTTTTTGTTGTGCAAAGACTAGATGAATGTATGAGCATTCCTTTCTCAAAAATATATATTGAAAGGGTACTGGGTGCATTGGACTCATGAGGCAGACCAGTTTTGGTGTGGTGTGCTACCTACTGTTTAAAAGAGAGGGTTCTCTCTGCACTTTGGGTATGAGGGAAAAATGTCAATTATTTAAATCAAAGGATCTTTGTCAATAATGACTTTCTACCACAAACAATAATTCATAGAGAAGCTCAACAGCCTGTTATTAAGGTATGTTGAGAAAACAGCTGGAAATTCAGCTTATTGTATCCAGCAGAGTTAAAGCTCTGTTGCTTGGCAGCTCTCACATATTTCATACACTGGATGATGCCAAGACTAAACTGAATCAATTTTTGGCAACAAGATCAGTGCGTATCAGCACTTCTGCAGGTCAGTTCCAACATGAATTGGATAGGGAATATCCTTTACAACTCAGGAAAGGACTATCAAAAGGACATTATTCAAGCTTTCTGCATCAAAAAGCTGCTTTGAGTATTAAGACGGTGAGTATTCTTCCTGTCTTGAAGAAAGCTAAGAGATAAACTGGGTTTCTGTAGTTTTTTTTTTTTAATTGGCTTTGTGAATACATGTACTAATATTTGTTAAATATTCTACATTAGGAAGTTAAACAGTCTTGAACATTTTTGAACTCTGTTTAGCTTTCATTATGGCAATCAGTGATTCCAGCCAGCTAATATATATATATATATATATATATATATATATATATATATATATATATTTTTTTTTTTTTTTTAAACAAAAATATCTGCATTAAATTATCACATATGACATAGGCAATCTTACATTTATATAACTGAAAACAAACCATACTGACACAATTCCAGCTGCCAACATTATACATTACAAACTACGTTAACACAGTTGTAGTTGCAAACATTATACATCAGTTATAATCTATCCAGTCATTATCAGTCAAACATTACATAGCTTATTCAAATCCTGCCTTATTTTACATCTTGTTCCTCCTCTCCATGCATTGTTCCCGCCATTCACATTTTTTCCTATGCTCCTACCCTTTTCTAAATATCCCAATTCCAGTTGTTTTATCTCTGTTACTATATTCGCTACTTCTAGTAAAGTTGGTTTACATTCCACAGAAAAACACAAATGTTTTAATCGCACACAAGGCAAGGTTGGAGCTATAGTTCACCCACAGTTTATTGCACCACAAAATAAAAGAAACATAAGCGCTTTTGTTATATAAAATACATAACTTCATCAGATAAAAGCCAACATTCAAATAGGCACATATATATGACTTGTATTACCACATGACAAACACCAATTAATTAATTAAAGCAACAATGTACAAAAATGTATAAAAACAGTTAACAACACATGTAAACATTAGTAGAATACCCAGAAAAAAAAAAAAATATATATATATATATATATATATATATATATATATATATATATATATATATATATAGGTATTTATGAAAATGATGCATAAATGTGAATGTGAAAAAGCACATATTTTAAAGCCAACTAAAAATGTAAATATGCAAATATGTGTGTATAAGTCCATTAACACATATTTATATGTATAAATCTATGCTATCTCAGTTCTGCCTTCACTTTTAAAATGCATCCTATAGATGCAATTCCATTTAAACCTGGGAACCCCACCTCATCCAGGCGTAAGATCCAATACAGCTCACGGTTCTGCAAGAACAATTGCCAGAGACCACCTCTTGTATTCTTTTGCACTTGTTTAATTATAATGAACTTAAAATGGTGTTCAGGGAATTCCAGAACATGTCTATATAGCGCATTGGTAGTTTTTTCCCCCCGTATATCATAATTATGCTCATAAATACATTGCTTCAACATCCGCTCCTTCTTGCCAATATAAAAAGCAGGACAGGCCTGGCACAATGCCCCATATACAACTCCAGAACTATTGCAATTGTAATGCCCCTTCACTCTAAAATTAAACCCATTGATAGCAAAAAGCTCACCCACATTGATGTATTTATAGTGATGGCATCTCCCACATGGATACATGTACCTATGTTTTAAATCATCATGTTGTTTACCAACTTTTTCTACCAAGTTTTTGATGTTCAAACCTCTTTTCCATACTAGAACTGGCTTTTACTAATACTAAATCTAATCTCCCCATCTCCCAACCAAACCTTCCAATTTTTTGCTAGAATCTCCTGGATCGATTTAAAATCTACAGAGAATATGGTTATAAAGTACTGTTTGAAATTGGTATCAGTAGTAGTAACTGTACTCCCCCATTTACTAGAATAGTTGAATTACATGTACTTAGATTATAGTCATGAACATTTTCATCAAGAATGAGGGAATAGAACCCAGATCTTCTTTTGTTCATTACTTCTTTTTGGATATCTTGCACAAAGCCCATGGGCTAGTCCCTCTTAATAAACATACTCTCTAAAAAGACACACTCAGATGAAAATAAATCAAAATCCGACACCATCCTTGCAGCCCTGACAAATTGTCCCTTAACAACCGCTTTCTTTTGCGACAATGGGTGACTACTATCAAAATGAAGGATGGCATTAGAATAGGTAGGCTTCCTATATATGGTAGAAACAAATCTCCCTTTTATCACATCCTTCTCAAGTTTGACATCAAGATAGCTAATACTCTCCTCACCAATGTTATGCGAGAAATGTAGAAAGTTGGTTGTATTATTAATATAGTCTAAGAAAATGCCAATACTTTTTCTGTTCCCATTCCAAATAAAAAACAGGTCATCCAGGTATCTCAAGTATAAAATACAATTTTGGAACCCTGAGTGTTCAAAGGGAAATCTCCGCTCCCACTCACATATAACCATGTTCACATAAAGAGGTCCACAAGCCACTCCATTGCAACCCCAGTCTGCTGACAAAAAACTGCTCATCAAAATAAATATAATTATTCCCTAAGACCATTTCCATCATTTCAACATATGTGTTAATGGGATTTTGGTCAATCCCTTTTTTAAATAAAAATTCACCAAACCAGCCTAAGCTGACCTCATAAGGTATTACAGTAAATAAATCTTTTACATCCACAGTAAAAAAGAAAAACTGTTTGTTGAACTGTACCTTATTACATTTAGCAAGAAAGCCCCAAGAGTCGACACAGAGATGTTTCTCAGTTATTAATAACAATATAAGTAACCCGCCCATGCATTCCACCCTCCACTCCTTTGAGCAAACGTGTGAACTGGATTTCAGGCATTTATTTAAATCTCCAGTCGTATACCATAAGAATTTAAAACCAGACGTACTTGATATTTTCACTATGGTGCGACAACAAAAGGTTACTATTGTTCAACCTGACAAAGGTGGGGGGGGGGGTTGTAATAATGGACATGGAGAACTATATCCAATGTATGTATAACATTCTTTTCAGTACTACTTACTGCCAAGTGTCTAGGAATGAGGTTAACTTTGCCTATCACAGGATTAACACACAATTAAGTGGCATGGCTATGGAAGGTCGCATCTCACATGTTGAATTTAAATATTTAAAAATTAATGTCCCAGTTATTCCAACTATATTTGGGCTCCCTAAACTGCACAAACAAATTATAGATCCATCATTCCGCCCCATTGTAGATGCCCACATCTCTACTACCTCCCCTATTGCTAAATTCATATATACCAAAGTTAAATTGTTATTAAGAACTGAGAAACATCTCTGTGTTGACTCTTGGGACTTTCTTGCTAAATGTAATGAGGTACAGTTCAACAAACAGTCTTTCTTTTTTACTGTGGATGTAAAAGATTTATTTACTGTAATAACTTATGAGGTCAGCTTAATTCCATTAACACATATGTTGAAATGATGGAAATGGTCTTAGGGAATAATTATATTTATTTTGATGAGCAGTTTTTTGTCAGCAATAGGGGAGGTAATGGAGATGTGGACCTCTTTATGTGAACATGGTTTGAATGATGGATCTATAATTTGTTTGGACACTCAGGGTTCCAAAATTGTATTTTATACTTGAGATACCTGGACGACCTGTTTTTTATTTGGAATGGGAACAGAAAAAGTGTTGGCATTTTCTTAGACTATATTAATAATACAACTGACTTTCTACATTTCTCGCATAACATTGATGAGGAGAGTATTAGCTATCTTGATGTCAAACTTGAGAAGGATGTGATAAAAGGGAGATTTGTTTCTACCATATATAGGAAGCCTACCTATTCTAATGCCATCCTTCATTTTGATAGTAGTCACCCATTGTCGCAAAAGAAAGCGGTTGTTAAGAGACAATTTGTCAAGGCTGAAAGGATGGTGTCGGATTTTGATTTATTTTCATCTGAGTGTGTCCTTTTAGAGACTATGTTTATTAAGAGGGACTACCCCATGGGCTTTGTGCAAGATATCAAAAGAGAAGTAATGAACAAGAGAAGATCTGGGTTCTATTCCCTCATTCTTGATGAAAATGGTCATGACTATAATCTAAGTACATGTAATTCAACTATTTTAGTAAATAGGGGGAGTACAGTTATTACTACTGATACCAATTTCAAATTGGCCTTTATAACCATATTCTCTATGGATTTTAAATCAATCCAGGAGATTCTAGCAAAACATTGAAAGGTTTTGTAGGGAGATGTGCAGATTAGATCTAAAATTAGTAACAAACTAGTTATAGTATGCAAAAGAGGTTTGAACATCAAAAACTTGGTAGAAAAAGTTGGTAAACAACATGATGATTTAAAACATAGGTACATGTATCCATGTGGGAGATGCCATCACTGTAAAAACATCAATGTGGGTGAGCGGGCATTACAATTGTAATAGTTCTGGAGTTGTATATGGGGCATTGTGCCAGGCCTGTCCTGCTTTTTATATTAGCAAGACGGAGCGGATGTTGAAGCAACGTATTTATGAACACAATTATGATATACTGAGGAAAAATACTACCAATGCCCTATATAGACATATTCTGGAATTCCATGAACACCATTTTAAGTTCATTGTAATTGAACAAGTACAAAAGAATACAAGAGGTGATCCCTGACAATTTTTCTTGGAGAACTGTGAGCTGTATTGGATCTTACGCCTGGATGCAGTGGGGTTCCCAGGTTTAAATGAAATTGCATCTATAGGATGTGTGTTAAAAATGAAGGCACAACTGAGATAGCATAGATTTATACATATAAATATGTGTTAATGGACTTATGCACACATATTTACATATTTACATTATTTTCATATATATATATATATATATATATATATATATATATATATATATCTTTTTTTTTTTTTTTTTCTGGGGAATCTACTAATGTTTACATGTGCTTTTACCTGTTTTTATACATTTCTATACATTGTTGCTTTAATTCATTAATTGGTGTTTGTCATGTGATAATGCAAGTTATATATATATATATATATATATATATATATATATATATATATATATATATATATATATAGATATAGATATATGTGTGTGTGCCTATTTGAAATCTTTTATCGGATGAAGTTATCTATTTTATATAACGAAAGCGTGCATGTTTCTTTTATTTTGTGGTGCAATAAACTGTGGGTTTACTACAGTTCCAAATTTGGTTTACACTTAGATTTCCATTTTCTAGTAATATCTTTTTTGGCAGCCACCATAATTATACTCGGCAAGGTCTTACTATGTCTGGGTAATTCTGACTCTATATGATAGCTCAAAAAAATAATTTCCTTAGTTACACCAATTTGCTCACCCAGTATCCCTGACAAAGCCATCTGCAGAGAATCTTTAAATTCTGCAAGCTCATTTACTTCCAGAACATATATTCTCAATTACCAGTTTCTTCGCCATCACACCTACAACATTTGCTGTTCACCTGAGGAAAAATTCTTTGGAGTCTACTTGGGTATAAAAATACCTATATAAACTCTTGCAAGCAAAGATACTAAATCTTTAAGATGTTGCTGCATATTTGGGAGACATACATTGTTTCTTTGTGAAATGCTTATCCAGTCTCTCTTCAGAATCCTTTCTAACCTCCTCTGTTTGATTCTTATAATTATCATGCAATATTTTATATGCTCTATTAATTATTCCTTTTTTAACATCGGCTTCTGTTCTAGATTCTATTAAAAACTCTACCAGTGCAGGTATTTCATTTAGGACTCCCCTATTTCTTTCTGTTCTCCTATACTCTAATATCAGTCCTTGATAGGGAAGGCAATCTCTAACCTGCAGTTCAAATAAGTTATAGGCATCTTCCCATTCTGTTACCTCTCACTCTCTAATTATTTGATCCCAGTAGCTTGGTTCCTTTGCCAGTTTTCTCCAATAAATTCCAGTCCCCTCTTGCCGGTTGTCTGCATCCCTAATTGCAGTCATCCCTATTGGCAGAATCTTTCTCCATTTCTGTGTTAGCTTAGTTCTTAAAATACTTTCTGCTACTTTATGGATATAATATTCTGTATGATTATTGTTATTTTCCTTAAAGGTCTGCATCCAAAATCTCATACTCTCCTTGTATTTTGAGTTGAGCCCCCCCCCCCCCACACACACACACACACATTTCATCATCATCCCTTTCCACTTTGGATTATAGATTTCTGCTTGTATTATGTATATGAGTATTTGACTGTGTTGCTCTGAAATACCCCTTCAAATTGGGTAATCCAAATCCACCTTGTTCTATTGGAAGAATCAGCTTATCCCACTTGACTCTTGCCATCTTTCCCTCTTAGATGAAATTCTTTGGCTCTTTATTAATTGCGATCCACAACTATTTTTCTGGTTGATAAAAATATGCCTGATCTGTGTATAAGACTAAAGGGACCAAAAACCATTTAACTGCTTGCATCTTGCTATCTATATCCATATACCAGAGCTTCCATTTTTGCAATGTTTGTATTATCTTTTGTTTAGTCTCTTCCCACATATCCTTAGCTGCCACACTGGAATAATGTTTAATCGATACTTCTAAATACATCATTTTATCATGTCCCCATAAATATGGGTATTTCTGAACCAAGTTGTGCATGGTTACATAATTTACTGCCATTGCTTTCGTTTTAGCTTCATTCATTTTCTATCCCAAAAAGATTTGAAATGGTCTGTCTCAAAATGTTCCACAACACTGTAATGTCCATCTCTAGTTTTGTCAGGTATAAAATAATATTGTCTGCAAATACAGCCAGTTTCTCTTGACTACCATACCAATTATATTTTGAATTTTGGATTTTCTTTGCCAATGGTTCTAAATATAATGCAAATAACAAAGGGGAGAGAGGTCACCCCTGTCTGGTTCCTCTGCTCAAGCAGAAACTGTCAGTGAGGACTGCACCCACTTTAATTTTTGCCTCTGATCTCTCATATATCCACCTAATCAATGTTATATTTTTGGTTTACTATTGAAACCTGGAAACTGCATGGGTTAACCAGTCACATGGTCAACCTAAAATCCTGAATCCGGAACAGGAAAATTCTGGCCAGGTCGAAACTGAATACAATGACACCAGTAGTTTGATGCATTTGACATAGCAGAAGGTGACGTCAGTCACCCATGATATGCACCTTCATGTACCGTGACATTCCATAGTGAACAGAATTTGTATTTTACTATTTTGCAAGGAGGAAAGTACCCCTGTACCCCCCCATGTGGGAGGCTGTGCCCCCCCACACCCTGCCCCCATAACCCCTGCAACTTATATATACCAACTACAAGATCGCACTACAGTGAGGAAATGGGCTAATTCTCAGTTCCTCACTGAACTGCAATCAGTGCACAATGCTGAACTCAAATACTTGAACTACACTACCCATTTGCGGTAGTGTAATTGATGTATTTTGATTCAGCATTCTGCCCATTTGAAAACTGCCTTTTGACCTCATGCCAATGGACAACAATGACTTTTTGTATTTAATTGTAAACCTATATTTTTATCTGGGTATGTAAATGCTTCTGTTGCCCTGCTCATAAACTCCCAGCTTACTCTGTCAAATGCTTTCTCTGCATCAAGACCTGCCAATAACAGTGGTATTTTCTTAAATTCTGCTTCCTTCTGGATTATCAATGTCCTGTCAATGTTGTCAAATGTTTGCCTCCACTCCACAAAACCACATTGATCCATATCTATCAATTACAGTATCACTTTTGCCATGCTTTTAGCTGTTATGGACATAAAAATGTTATAATCATAGTTTAGTATTGAAATGGGCCTGAACGAAGCTGGATCTGATGGAGCTTTACTCTCTTTTGGTATTACAGCTACCACTGCTTTCTTACAGGTTGTTTATACTTCTCCTGCTCTTAAAATACTATTAAACAAAACCTTCCCAGTTTTTATCAGCTCTTTTCCTCCTAGTCTCCAAACTTCCACAGGAATAATATATATTTATGGGGACTTTCCTGTATCTGTGTTATACATCACCATTTTTATGTCATCTCCTCCAATCTTAACTGTTAGTAAATGAGCCTCATTTACCTCTAACTTTTGGATATGTAAATATTCTGTAAACATTTCCATTTGTATATTTTATTGATTTCCATATTTCACTGCTTTATACTGACTTTTATATAATTTCTGAACTATTTCTAATACTTCTACAGGATCTGTTATTATCTTCCTTGTTATTGGCTCCCTAAGCTTGGCAACAGCCCTTTCGATTTCTGTTGCCTGAATCATTGTGCTAAACGTTTTTCTTCTCTATATTTATCATCATACAACAGTTCCTTAACAGCAATCTTTCTAAACTCATGCATATTATCAAGATAATCAGTTATTTTTTGTTTAGCATTCTGCAGTTGCTCCTCTTCTTGTTCTGTGGGATTCCCCCTATTTTGCAATTGCTTAACATTTGTCAGTCCTTCCAAATCATTCTTGTTACTTCTTAACCATATCTGCCTTTCTTTTATTTTCACCCTATTTTTAAACTCCACTTTAATTTTATCCCACTCCCTAGCTATATTTTAAGAAGAAATTTCATCTTCTTTAATAGCTCCTGAATAATTTCCACAACCTATTCCAAAAACTTCCCTCATTTCAACAGATAAGTGGGAAAGTGCCAGTGTCTCATTTTTATTTCATTACTCTGTGTTTTTGTTTTAGTTATTATTGGCATGTGATCTGAAATAGTTATTGGGTGTATATCAAGAACGTTAGTTAAATCTACAAGTTCCTGTGAAATGTAAATTCTGTCTAGCCAAGCCCAGTTTTTGTATCTTGGGGAATAATATGTAAGTTTACTTTGAACTCCTAATACTGAATTCACATATTCCATATCAAATATTTTTATAAATTCTTCAAAAATCTACCCTTCTTTGTTATATTTCCCCTTCTGGGCACCCAGATACATATTCACTGTTGCAAATCAAATTTCAGTCCCACCTATAAGTAATATTCCTTGTGGAAAGCTGATTATTTCTCCCAGAATTTTCTTGAGCTCCATTATAGCAGTTTTTGGTGGACTATAAATAGATGTCAGTGTAATCCTCCTTCCTTGCCAGTAGTCTCTTACTACTACAAATCTAACATTATTATCTTTTTTTATCCTCTTCTATCACTATTTGAGCTCATCTTGCAATTAATGTAAGTACTTCTCTTTTCCTTTGCCCCAGGTATTCCACTGAATAACCATGCTGAAAACTTTCCTTTATCGAATTAACATGTTCCATTCTTTCCAAGTGTGACTCCTGTAGCATAGCTATTTGCACTCCACATTTTACTACAGTCCACTACTCTTTCTTTTTTGTATTTATCTGTGAGACCATTGACATTTATAGACATTACAGAAAGGATCATATTCTTAAAAAGTTGTTAGTCCACCTTTTATGTATAACAGCATTTTTGTTAAATGTCTAGTTCCAGCTGTTGTGTCACATGCATATACTGTTTGTCAAGTTTATCTTTTATACAGTTGTTTCTTGTCATCTCCACTTGAACCTATGCCACATCTTACAAGAGATTTTTTTGTTTTATTGAAATCCCTCAAACAAAAAATAAGCACAGCTCCAATATCCCTAAAATTGATCAATTTAATAATAACACACAAGACTATGTACATCTTCAAATATTGAAGTTTTACTTTCCTAATAGGAACAAATGTTTTGAACTGAAAACCACATACAGACTTTAGATAACCTAAAAGAAAGGTTATCCATGCTAAGTGTTGTCTGGCTTTGTCTTATCTTTATATCGATCTCTGCTGGGAAAACACTTGAATGCTTTCAGAAAACATTTTCTATAAGCTATTTCTATTTATCAGATTATCTACTGGAGACATGAGAACCAGACACAAAACTTCCAAGCATACATTTGTTTACTAGAAACAAAGCCTTATAATATTCAATGCCAATTTTCATTTACTTGCTTTCTCTTAAAACTTGCTACTAAATTAAGCTAAGGGCCTAATACCAGTCATTCCCCTATGCAAGAATGAGGAAAAATCACACTAATTTTCCTTAAGTCATGCTCTTTTAACCAGATTTGTCTTCTTCTTTTTTTTTTTTACATTGCATTACCTACATTTTTTAAAACTGAACTCAGAGAAATAGAGAAGAAGGGAGAAAGAAAATGAAAAAAATAGAACCACCTATTTACATTAGTATCTCCATACTTTGTAGCATGCAAAAACAATCATGCACTGTTAAATACTGCCAATAAGAAAATGTTTTGTTTTACTTGCAGTTAACATTCTCCCTCCTCTTCCCCTCTCCTGAATATTTTTCTGAATATTAATGACATGAAGTAGGGCATAAGCTATAGAGCCCCTTACAAGTTTACCAAAGTTCAAAAATGTCCATTGTTTCCATGTTTATTTGTTCTGTCATATTTTACAAATATAACTATTGCTTTGTAATCTCACATTTGTCAGTTTCAAAGTTATTGGTTTTATTCCTGTTCATCTCCATATCCCAAATCTTGTCTCTTCTTCATTTCCAATGTACTCTCAGTTCTTCTAGTCAACTCTTGTGCTTTTTTCCTTCTTTTAAGCATTTTCTGTTGAAACACTGGAGAAGGTTTCTCTGTGGTCTTTATTACCAGAAGAACATAAAGCAGAATCTCCTTTTGTTTCACAGCTCAGTTTTTGTTGGGCAAACTTCTGTATCTCTTCTTTAGCATGTACTTCATCAAACAATGATTTTGTCCCTCCAGGGAAATATTTTGAAGACAGCTGTGTACAGCAGTTTGAATCTCATGCCTGCTTTTTGACATTCCTTGAATAATGGAATATATTTACTCCTCTTGTGCCTGGTGTACAATGAGTAGTCATTCTCCACACTACGCTGTCTCCCACTTTTTGTACTTTGTCCTTCTGCCACAGTTTTGTCAGAATCAACTCCTTCAGCTGGTAAGATTGCATCTTTACTATTAAATGTCTAGGTTGCTTTCTGATAGCCAGGTTTGGAGCATACATACAATGTGCCATTTAAGTTAACAATTCCTGTTGTGAAATACCAATCCAGTTGCTTATTTGTGCTTTCATAAAATTAATACAGTCTGTTCCTTCCAGCTTCTCTGGTACAGCAGAAAATCTCAGGTACTCCTTACATGCTCTCTCCTCTAATTCTATTATTTTTTGAAGCATCTCTGCTTGTGCAGTCTCATATTTAGCCAGTCTTTTCTTCATGTCGACCTCTGAGTTTTGCAGTTTTATCACCTTATCTAAATATCTGTTTAAAGCTTATTCCATTTTTTCCAACCTTTTATTGTTTAAGTTGATATACTCCATTAGGGTTTCATTTATTTTACCCAGGTCTGTATGCAGTTGCCCTATACTTTTCTCTAGGTTACTGGAAGTCATGTCTGGAGCTTGCACTGCTTTTTGCTGAACAGCTGCAGTACTTTTCCCAGTCAGTATTTCTTTGTCATCTTTTATAACTGACTTTCCTTCAATCCCTCAGTATTTCTTTTTTCCTAGCATCCAAGCAGTACACATAATAGCCAGTTACTGAAATTTCCACAGAAATTTAAGTCCACTGGCTTTTTCTACTAAGTTTCTGTTTTCATAATGGCAGAGCTAGAATTAAGCTGTTACTCAATGTGCAGCCATTTTGGAAGTCTCTGACCAGCTATTATCTCTGTTCCCTACTAATTTTGTCTATTTTAAGTGTTTGATTTGCTAATTTGTGTTGTAAAGCAGGCATTTTTTTTGGGGGGGGGACATGAAAGATTTACCCTAATTAGGAACCTGCAAGTGGAATACACTCTGGCTTGCACCAACCTTCATGATTATGTGAATATGTCTCATTATGTTGCTGCCTTAAAATTGGGGGTTTCCCCTCTCCTTGGAAGCATGCAGTTGATTTTTGTAAACAGTTATTTTAGGGCTATATGGTGGGTGCTAAGTTTGTCTTTTTGTAGTTTGTATTATGCAGTATTCATAGTATTTGGATACTATCAACCAGTATATTTGTGTTCTCGTGTTTTCATATGTCCTTTGGCTTTGATCTTCGAGGCAGGATTGAAACTAGAATAAGATGGGTCAACTAGGTATATTTTTTGGAATATTAATGGCTTCATTAACTAATAAAATGTAAAAAGGTTCCTACTTATATGCAGACATTTCATCCTGACATTCATTTATAGGAAACACACTTTCATCAACAGTTGCAGTCTAAACTATTAGAGAAAAGTTATAGAGGGGCTTTTTGTTATTATCCACGAGGTTGGAGGAGGGAGGGTATGATGATCCTCATCCCTAGTTTTACCCCATTTGATATGTATATCCTGTCTTACTGAACCACAGGGTAGGTTTGTGGTGGTCAAAGGCTGCCCTTTAGGCATGTTATTTACCTTGTTTTTGGTATAGCCCTTGATAGAACCAACCTTATATATGGAACAACTGGTCATTTGTTTGAGGGAATAAGAGATAAAGGGATACGTGTTAAATAGTCAGTGTTGTAAACTGGCCTTATATGCAGATGATCTCTTTTGTATTTAACATAGCCAGCGGATGACTTGAAGTTGTTTTTTCAGTTAATTGATCATTTTGGTAGGTTTTCTGGTTATAAAGTAAATGCACTAAAAACAGAATGAATTGGGATTGGTTATGATCTCTTTTTCTAGCAGTGATACAATTTCCTTTTTTATCTCAGTAAAATAGCATGACATACTTCGGCCTTCAATTTGTGGCTAGTATTGAAGAAACAGTAAAGCTGACTTATGAAAGTAATTTTGATAACAGTAAAAGATTAATCACCAGCTAGAAAAATACATGTTTGGATTTTCCTAAAGAAGACAAGATATTTTGTATCTCATTTCCCAGGAGCATATGGCTAAAGCATTTAAAAATGATTATGGATTTTGTTTGGTAGGGAGTCAAATGTAGAGTCTCTTGGGAAATCATGTCCCTGCAATTGTGTGTGTGTGTGTGTGTGTGTGTGTGTGTGTGTGTGTGTGTGTGTGTGTGTGTGTGTGTGTGTGTATGTGTGTTGGGGGGACTGGGTGTTCCAAACTTTGAACTTTATCTACGAGCAATGAGTATTACATTAACAATGCAAGTGATCTCAGATGACTATATTGCTTAATAGAAAGACATTGTATTTTGTAAGCTAGGTCATCCCAGGAAGTTGTTTGATTTGACTTATATAACGTGGCACAGCAAACATCAGCTCTTCTTTTCCTTATCCTTTGAGATGATTGGGTACTTGAGGGATTATTTATCCCAGGCATCTTTAACTGTCTGGTGGAAGGATTTGGATCCTATTACAAGGTGAGATAATCACTGTAAATTATTCCATCAGGCTCATATCTGCTTAGGTATTATGCAGGACTGCAATTTTGGAAGCAGCTGATCTTAAATCATAATGTACCAGCCAAACTGCACTTGTGTAGTATCAATGACTATAGGATAGAGAAATAATGATCATAAACATGCTTACATAGACAAGTACTCCTGTTTGCACCCAGTAATTAAAATTAATGACTCTACTGCTCATAAAGGACCAAAGGTTTCTGGAGAACTTCATTCTGTTATGATATTTCCCCCCATTTGTTACATCATCACTCAACAATACTGCATAATGTATTCTCTTCTATATAGACCATGTAGGACTCTAAACTGCATAATGACAATTGCTATAATATATAGCCTTTACTTTTATAGAACATAGTCAACTATATGTAGACAACTGTGGCTCCTTGCACCCAGAAATTAAAATTACTGATTCTACTACTGATAAAGGACAGAACATTTCTGGGGAACTTCATTTTGTTATGATGTTCCCCCATCTACAACATCATTGCTCAACAATCCTGCTTAATGTATTCTCTTCCATACAGAGCATGTAGGACTCTAAACTGCATAATGCCAGCTGCTACAATGTATACCCCGGGATTCATGAAGCTCGGCACAAGGATGGCATTAGCCTTGTGCTGACCGTGCAGTGTAGAGATGGCACAGCAGCACCACATGCATACTAATGAAGGCGCGCTGCCATAAGGGCCACGTGCATAGGAAACATGTACGAGTGCAGGGGGCATGTCCAAGAACTGCATGGAGGCGTGAACATGTCAGCTGCAGATCTGCAACCTAAAATGCTGACTAGTACAGCCTGCCTCTAATAGTAATCACTCCTGTCAGTGTCCGTGGATACTGAAATGTATGCAAAGCATACAAGACATCATTGCGAACACCACAATAAGAAGTAAACAAATTGAGACCCCATCCCTCGAACCAAGATATTTAAAACCCCGTGCCCGTATTCCATTGTAGTGTCGATAGTTATACCAAGTGGAAGCGAAATGCACCGTGTTAGCACGCCGCCAATTGCCAAGCCTAGCCCAATGGTTTGGGTTACCACCTGTCCTACATTGTGAGGGACAGCCCCCCTCTAGGCAGGTGTGTCCATACCAAAATCATAATAAATGTGAAATGTCTTGCGATAGTAGGACATAATTATGTCCCATATGTTATGTAATAGTCCCATACAGTACGTATGTCCGTATATAAAATACCTATATGTTACAAGAAACAGAATAAGCAAGTAAACGAAACAGAATAAGCAACTACACCGCTACAACAACAAAAGCTTATATGTAGGCATGAAACTAAAGTACTATCCTTTGTAATGACTGTGGGTATGTGTTGGCCTGTAAACTCAGATGTGTGCCATGAAAATATCCTATCCAGGTCAATATGAAAAGGTGGCAACCCTACCAATGGTCAGAGCATTCGGCCAATATCTGCCCATTCGCGGTCCAAGTTGTCCTTGTCAGGACGGCCCATAGATGAACGGGTATTACCTGGGTCTACCTACCATATCATGAAAGATAAGTATCTGCGAGTACCTATGTGTGTGAAGTACAGCATGTGGATGATCTGAAATGTTAGGGTAGACCTCACAACCATATTGGTTGCAGAGATATGTAGTGTATGCAATGTGTTCTGTTGACTGTGCCATGGGCCATCAACTAGAGAAGGGATGAATGTTGTTTGTGGAATATGTGGGTGGGGGCTGACAGGTAATGTAATAATTCGCCAAGGGGAGACTGGATCAGATGCACAATAGGTAAACTGGAGGTCTACGAGGGAGTGGTGGGTGAATCAGGAAGATAACCAAAGAACAAATATACACATCCGCAGTGCAATCCCACAAACATGTGAACATTAAATTGTGCAATACACATGTACAGAAACGTTACCGGCACATACCCACATAATGGTCTGGCCTGAACTGAGCCATTCAACCCCAACACACATGGATACATAATTGAATACCCATCATCCCCTTCACAGCACACCCCCCCTTTCCTGAACATCCACCAAAACAAGCCATACTCGGGCTGCTAGATAGGCGCGGCCATATCTGCACATAGTGACCCCTACCCATATCTAGTAGGCAGTCTCACCCTAGGCAGTCTCAGGATTCCAAACTATGTATCCCTTGCATGTATAACCCTACCTTACAGCCGTAAAGCAAAGATGGTCATCGGTCCCCACAATTTTTGGATATCCCTCATGGGATATGTATCTGTTCTAAACATTAAACTTGGTATCACGACATGATGTCCAGTCCTGTATGCATCTGGACACAAGTTGTAGGAGCAATAGTTGTATGAGCAGTAGTTGTCCACAAGACTGCTCAGCCTCCAGCCAGTTCTGCAGAACCTACGACCCAGGATTAAACACCTAACCATGATGCACGTATACCCACGTGTATTATCGGTAATATATACCTTACACATTCGCATAGTGGCAGTTGAATATAGGGTGCTTAAGGTGGTTTAATGCAGACGTAAGTAGGGTTACCACCTGCCCCACCTTGCATGGGATTAAACACCTGACCGTGATGCACATCTCTCCACGTGCATTATCGGGAATATATACCTTACATATTCGCATAGTGGCAGTCGGATATAAGGTGCTTAAGGCGCTGTAAAGCAGACGTAAGTAGGGTTACCACCTGCCCCACCTTGTGAGGAACAGTCCCTTTTTGGGGACATAATACAATATAATACAATGGCAAATGTCCTGATTGTAGGAAATATGTCCCATATTTCATGTAACAGTTGCATAAAACAGTTATTTATGTAAAATACTCAAAGTTACAAGAAACAGATTAAGCAAACAAACCGCTACAAGAGTAAGTGTTCATTTAGGCAAATACGTAAAGTTCTAACCTTTGTACTGACTGTGGGTATGTGTAGGCCTGTAAAATCTGATGTGTGTCCCGAAAATGCCCCGCTTTGGCCATATGAAAGGTGGCAACCTGAGACGTAAGCGGGTATGCAACCGTGTATGCACGACGGTATGTGGCAGTGATTCAACGGTATGGGAAATGTAAATGAGCATGTAGGTGTATATGCATGTGTATGTAAATACCAATACACACACACACACACACACACACACACACACACACACACACACACACATATATATACACACACACACACATGTACATATATATACATATATATATATATATATATATATATATATATATACATATATATATTAACACACTGATGTACATATATATATATATATATATATAAACATATATATATATATATATATATATATATATATATATATATACATATATATATATATAAATACATACATACACACACATATTATATATATATATATATATATATATAAAACAGCAAGATATGAATATACATGAACTATGAATACATATGCAGATATGTCTGTATATATTAATGTAAATAGATATATATATGTTACAATAATATACACATGTATATACCTAGGTTATGTTACAGTAGTTATGGGTAACATGTTTAGACCGGGCATATGTTGGTGGGAGGTCCACTCAACAAATGTCTACTTACCAACCCCTCCCAGCTAGGCCGGTGAGACATACAGACACGCAATAAAGGTAAATACAACACTGCTTCCCAGATCGCCAGCAGGAAACTACCAGTAGGAGAGATCTACAAGATCTACACTTTAAACATGGAGAGCGACGTCCCTTGCAGGACACCAAAAATTTGGTACTTAAAACCAATGGGGGAACACCATTACGACCAGGATGTAGCTGTACATGGAACAATAGGTTGTGCAAGCCTGATAACACATGGGTTGACACAACGTACGACATGTGTCCCTACATGGGGAGAATGGGCAGTGTGTAGGGGTGTGATCATATCCCACCTGTGTCCATCTGTGCCCAAAGTAAGGATGAGTGCTGTAGAGTAGTGGCAGGTGGGGGAACTATGGGTATGCGATTATGTGGCTAGGCGTGCAGGTGTTGGCTGTCGGACACGTATTAGGACTGCCCCATGGGTGTAAGTAATATTCCGATGTGGGTATAGCAGATGCCCATACCTCCCAAACTGTAAGAGCACATCTACCGGACAGTCTGTAAACCATTGGGGGAATACATAGGGACCATATCATTGAACTGTCCCCGATTACCAGGGACATCCGTGATTACGAATCAGAATCTTAACACAGTCCCAACTAAACCATCCCAGAAATAGTGATATTAGGAGGAAAGGTGGTGGAATACACGTAATGAATAATGACAACATGTAAGAGTCATAAACTGCATGCACCTCAGACAATGTGTAGGAATACATATGTGCTCTGTGTCCGTCAACGTGTCAGGTTAATAGCACCAACCTTCTAAATGTGTCCCTGAGGTCATTATGCAGTGTCCCTGATTCAGTGTTTATTCTTCCCCATTCGTACGAAATGTCTGATATTGAGAGAAAGCGCATGTTCTGCCGACTACCTTAGAAGTTTGATAGAATAATAGGTTTGGGGTTACCAACTGTCCACCTTTGGGAGGGACACTCCCCTGTGGGCAGTTGTGTCCTGCATAATAGCTGTAATTAAGACAAATGTGCTGTGTTTTAGGGCAAAAGCTACCTATATTGTCTGTAGTAGTTGCATAAAACAATTATGTTCACCTGAAACACCTAAATGTTATAAGTATCAGTATAAGCAACTATAATGCTACAAGAGTAACCTTTTATTTAGGCAAAACAGTGAAGTACACCCCTTTCTACTGGCTGTGGGTGTGTTGCCCTGCAATGTCTGATGTCTCTACATACAGGTCCTATAGGGTTGCCACCTTTCCAAATGGCCAGAGTGGGACATGTTCTGTAGAAATGTCAGACATTCCAGGACTTAACATACCTACAGCCGTGCATAGTACAGGATTACACTTATTTCACAAATAAAAGCTTACTCTAGTTGCATTTGAATTGCTTATGCTACTTCACATAACATATAGAAGTGTCATATATAAAATAACTGTTGTATGCAATTATTAATGAAACGTAGAATATAATAATGTCCTGTAATCTGGACATGTGCTATGTCTTGATTATTTTCGCACTGTCCCTCACAAAGTGGGACAGGTGGTAACCCTAAAGTCCTACCTTGGCCAATTGAGAAGGTGGCAAACCTATAATAGATATGCGGTAGCATGACCCGTCCGACGGATGTGGCTACCACAACCCAACTACTCATTTGTAATGCAGGGTCTTGGTTCCCATGTAACAGCCAGACAGGAGCAGAGGGTATGCAGAACACACAAATATGATTAATTCACTGGACAGGCCACTGATTCCGTACAGTCGAATGCCATGCCGTCGCCTAATGGGCAGCCATTCCCAATACTGCAGTCATGTAGTCCGATGTGATAGGCATTACAAGGTGGGACCAGATTGTAAGAGGAACACACAATTATGAATGAGTCACTGGACAGGTTGCTGATTCCGTACAGTTGAACGCCATGTGGTCACCTAATGGGCAGCCATTCCCGATACTGTAGTCAGGAGTGGCCTTAGGTTAACTGGTGCCCTAGGTAGAGGATACAATGGCACCCCCCACCACACCACCCAGTGCCCCCATCCTGGTCTACCTATACCAAATAAATAATGGTAAAATGCCCCCACTAAAGCGGCACCCTAGGCAGCTGCTTAGTTGGCCTATGCCTAAGGCCGGCTATGACTGTAGTCATGTAGTCCGATGTGATAGGCATCACAAGGTATGCTTAAGAGGAACACATGAATATGAATGATTCTCCGAACAGGCCGCTAATTCCGTACAGTCAAATGCCATGCCGTCACCTAATAGGCAGCTGTTTCTGATACTGTATTCATGTATTCCAATGTAATAGGCATCACAAGTTGGGAGCACATTGTATGAGGTACACACAAATATGATTGTGTCACTGGACAGGCCGCTGATTCCGTACAGTCGAACGCGATGCCGTCGCCTAATGGGTGGCCAAGCCCGATACTGGAGTCATGTAGTATGATGTAATAGGCATCAAAAGATAATATTGTGGTCCTCACTCACACCCAGGGGTGTGAGTGACAGATTCAAGCACCAATTCCGGTGCATTAGCAAGTGTGGGATCGAGCGGGTGTAAGCGTGTTTGGCCACCAGTATGTGAGTATTGCGTTGGTTAAGCAATGTAAAGGCTAGTCGAGCATAAGAGGCTGTAACCAAAGGATATCATACAGAGCAGTCATTCAACAGTGTAGGAATGTATCCCATCATGTAGATGTACATGTGAGTGTTTATATCCAGCATATAGGTACATACATATATAGAGATGTGTCAGGGACATACCATGTGGCAACAAAGCATTACAAATGAATGAAACTGGAAACACCAGTGATGCCTGTATTCTGTAGTGGTGTTGCTCTATGTGATCACAAGACTCCCTCAGATAGACATGTGTCAGTCAAACACGCAAATAGTTGTACATTGGTTGTATACATCACTCTGTGCATGTAATGTACATTAACACAACAGTACCTGTTCAATAATTATGTGTGAACAGTACTCCTGCAATGTGCTGTGTGCAACATCATCATCATGATAAAGGTAAATGTGGTAACCATAGAGGGACCGGTAGTGTTTTGTGTACAATGGGGTCATCCACCTCACGTGTACCTGGACTATGTAGGAGTGATGTGCATACCAGGACCATGCGCCTGAGGGACAGTGGTGAGGATAACAGTAGTATGTTATGATGCACATTACAAGGGTTTCATGTGTCCAGTGGGCACATGTGTGTAATGGACAGCTATGTATAGGGCAGATGGTGTCCTAGGAGCTGAATGGCCTTATGTGTCCATAGGTGAGGGTCAGATGTTGGGGAAGGAGTGTAGGTATGGATGTGGAGGATAGATAGGAACACAGAAATGACAGCATACAGGGTTGGTATATGACACATGTGGGGGGGGGGTACACCCTGGATGGGAATGGGTCTTCGGCATTCAAAAGCCCATGGGAACAGTGGGACAGAGGTCTCCAATGATGGTCAACTGCCACTGCACCTACACAACTGCAAAGGAGGCAGTGCTGGGGACTGTCCAGGAGGGGGCAGCCAAACCCTGTAAATGAGACACTCCGCCCTTGAACTGGCATATCTGGCTTCGTAGTTTGATGTAATAGGCATCACAAGATAATATTGTGGTCCTTGCTCACACCCAGGGGTGTGAGTGACCAACGTAGTTTTCTTACCTTGCTAAGCGACTTCAGTGCTTAGCTTCACTGAAAGGACTGATTGGTTCCGCTCTCTCCACTAACTGGTTCTGCCCCACTATGCTCCCCTCCCTACCCCCTTATCCCACCCACCCCACGTGCTCCTACACTTATACTTCCCTCACCACACCCCCTTCTAAAAACAACCTACCCTGACAAACTACCAATTGATATAACTCCACCTCTTCTCAACTATTCTACTTTCCATAATACCCTCTCTTATACTATCTTACCTTCCTCATATACCTGTAGCTATTACTTCATAATAAAGACCTTACCCTCCCATAATTTATATTGTAGTTATATCCTAACTCTATCTCTGTAAGGTTCCATAACTCTTCTTTGCAGTATGTCTTCCAAAACTAACAGTACCCTATCTAAGACTCCTATAACTAAAAACAACCTAGCCAAGCTAATACTCTTACTCATACCTTCTCTAGTTCTCACACTGTCTTATCTCCTTACCTCTTATGAAAAGGCAAATAATTACCACATCAATTACTCTCTCAAACAAACAGCCTTTGATTTTACTACCCAAAAATTAACTCATTTAAACAGCACATCCACCTCTATCTACCTCCTAGCCAAATACCATCGACTTTCACATATTAAATTTAATAATCCCATGTTAAGGAGACTAAAATACCTAACCAGCTTTTCCTGTAAACCATCGTTACAATTTAAAACTTCAACCCTAAAAGATGGTGACATACATCCTAACCCAGGACCCAATAATACCTCTACTGAAACTAGACATATTATCACAAACTCAGCCCTTCCTACACTAACCACTGATTCAAATGCCTTACTTATAGGACATCTTAATATCCAAAGTATTAACAACAAGGTCACCCATCTCCACACTCTCCTTGAATATCACTCCTTTGATATTTTCTGTCTAACTGAAACTTGGTTAAAACCTTGTACTAAAGATAATGAAATAATTCCCCCAGGTTACAATATACTGAGACTAGACGGCACTACACATAAAGGTGGGGGAGTAGCACTGCTGTTTAAGACTGGACTACACATCTCCTCAGTACCCTATAACCCACTGGAGGATACTAAGACTGAACTCCTTATTTCTAAACTACAATTAAACCCAAACAAGTCAATCTATATTATCTGTATCTATCTACCTCCTGGAAATAACTCTACCATAATAGAAAATATCCTTAGTTGGGTGTCTTCTACTTACCCACAAGAAACTATCATATTAAGAGATCTTAACCATGACTGGTCCTCAGTCAATACTAACAACCCTTCCTCGCACATTAATCTTTATGGCTTTACTCAGACAATAAACACCACTACTAGAATCAATAAACCTAACAACAAAGAAAGTATATTAGATTGGATTCTTATTAACAAACAACAACAAACGCATCTAGTAGGTACTTTGCCTGATGATGTCAGTGACCATACTTTAACTTACATCATAAGACAAAAGAGTGTCACTACCAACACCCCAACCTACAGGATCTCATGAAGTAATAAACACTTTAACCTACTTTTATTTAAAACTGAACTAAATGCCTGCAACTGGAACCCTCAAACTCTCCCACTTGAAGATGCTGTTAAATATTTTAATGCCAAATTCTTAACAATCCTTGATAAGCATGTACCAAAACGATCTATTAGAGTCAAATCTAAGCCTGCCCCCTGGCTAACTAAAGAAACAAGACAAAAACTATTACTAAGAAACAAATCATGGGCAAAGTGGAGAGCTAGCAAATTATCCTCTGATCAGCAAACCTTTAGACACTTAAGAAATAGTACCAAAAAAGCCATACTTACAGACAAAATGAACAACTATAGTAAACTGCAGCAAATGAATCACAATAATCCCCAAAGGTTCTGGTCAACCTTAAACAGACTACTTCACCCAGGCCAGACTACTACACCCTCCCCCTCTGGGTCTGAAAATAATACAACTCATGAAACTGCCAATGCCTTTAATTCCTTTTTTTCTGATACCATTAACTCACTAGCCTCTCACCTTACCATTGACAATTCTAGCATCCCTAACCACACATCCTCAAATCTGCCTACTTTGCAATTACAACCCATCTCTACCAACTTTATCCAAAAGCTTATCCAAAAACTTAAACCTTGTACCCCCCTCTGCTGATCAGCTACCATCAGAATACCTTCAAAAAGCAGCTAATGTAGTAGCCTATCCCATATCCATCCTTATAAACAGAACCATTAGTGAAGAAACCATCCCTGATATCTGGAAAATCTCATACATTATCCCCTTACATAAAGGAGGCAACTCTAACGAGTACTCTAATTACAGGCCTATAGCACTCATCACCCTTAGCAAAAATTATGGAGAAATGTATTCACTATCAGTTAATGGGTCACTTAACCAAACATAACATACTAACTAACTGCCAGCACGGTTTTAGGCCATTTCATAGTACCACCACAGCTCCCCGTTCCTTTACTGATTTCATCAATAAAAACTGCAACAATAATATTCTCTCATCAGCACTCTTTATAGACCTGTCAAAAGCCTTTATATGGTCAACCACCCCCTGCTCATAACAATCCTAGAATCTCTTTCTTTAGAACCCAAGGCTATTCACTGGTTCACTTCCTACCTCAGCAATAGGAAACAGGCAGTTCTCTGGGATAACAAACTCTCATCTCTTCTGCCAGTCTCACTTGTTGTCCCCCAAGGCTCTATTCTTGGACGTCTTCTATTCTCCTTATTCATAAACGACCTAAAAATAGCTATACCTCAAGCTACATGCATACAATATGCAGACGATTCTACACTCATATGTTCTGCTAAAACCATTTCAGAATTACAAACACTAACACAAAATGTATTTAATGCAGTTGAGGCATGGTTCTTAAAACGCTGCCTCCTTTTGAATGCTAAAAAAAAACAAACTCTTGCTCTTTAAGCCTACTATTAGGTCCTCCCCAATAGAATTCTCTATCTTATCCAAGAATGGCACCCTTATATCCCCTGACTCTACCACCAAGCTGCTAGGTGTCACTATAGACAATAACCTTACCTTTGATAACCACATTAATAATACTGTCAAAACTGTAAATAGAAAACTGTGCTCCTTCTACAGAATTAAAATGTTCTTAACTCCTATAGCCAAAGCTACACTTGCCCACTCTCATCTTATTTCCACTCTTCTCTATGCTTCACCTATATACACTAACCTAAAGAAAAATAATCTCTCTAAACTGGCTAATACTTACAATAGTATTGCTAGGTTTGTTACTGGGAACCAATTTAGAACTCACCACTGTCTGAACTTACAGCAACTCCACTGGCTTGAACTAAAAAACATGTTGATACTCTCCCAACTCACATTTGTCCATAGGATATTTTACTAACCTAATAACACACCTATACTTTCTAATCTATTTACCCCTTACACTAACCTAAATTCATTATGCTCTTCAAACAAACTTCTAGTAACCTTAACTAAGTCTGATAACATTGCTGGTGACTCCCTATTCTCCAATACCATCGGTAAATATTGGAATCTTCTACCTACTGCTCTAACTTCCATTCCCTCCCCTGTTCTCTTTAAACAAAAGCTGAAAAAAAACCTTAAAATACAGTGGTTATGCCCATGCTTCAATCCTGACTAAAAATTGTGACTTCCACAATTTTATTTTCTCTCTCTCTTTAACACCTTTTTTCTATTCGCTCTCTACTACCTACACTTTGAGAAGTTTCCCTAACAATCTCCTTCTTATACAAGTAGCATCAATTACAATCCAATAAAGAATTTTGAATGTAAAAGAAATTTTCTGAATGTGCTCTACACTTGCCACAAATATTTTACTGTTACAGAACCTTTCTATTTTGTATTTCTATAACTACAACTTAATTGTTTTCTCTACAGGGTATGTATGTAGAATTCTGTAATGTAGTCTTGAATCATGTTTAACCTGCTACTTATTTTTTTTTTTATGTATAACGTAACTGTGTTTTGTCTCTATGTGGAGCTTTTCTCCCCGGGCCTCTGCTGAAAATGGAAATATATCCAGTCAGACCAGCCCAGTAAACAAATGTAAAATAAAATAAATAAAAATAAAATAAACCCCTTAGGGAGCCACCTACGCAACATGTCCGGGACCACACGACAGCAGGTATGTACCTGTCTGGTCCTTCTCCCAAGGGGGACATGCTCCATCCTCAGTGGTGGTACCACCAGAAGGTGGTGCAGAGCCAACAGAGTTTGATGTTATTGGCTGGGCCCCAGATGTGCTAGTGCCCGGTGCCATGGTCAGCTGAAGTGGGACAGGAGGATCTGCCAAGACCTACCAACCAATTCAGCCTATGGTGTTGCATTTTAAATCCACCTATGGCTTAATGATAGACAACAGCATACAGGATTACCTATGACAGTATGCAAAGATATCACCAGCAACCCAACACAACAGATGGCATATATTTGCAGAGGGAAGACAACACATGCATGTATACCACATGGCAATTGTACAATGTGTAGTAGATGTGTGACCGCAGCTATGAACAGTTGCCCATCATTGGCTTGTCACTGGGAATCCCACACAGTGTCAGTCATACCACTGTCTCATGTGACACATGTCCAGTCAGGGATGCAATGGCAGTAACACATCCCTATCATCATGTACTGTCTGCAATCCCCACAACATGCTTCTGCTGTGCACAGAAGTGTGTTCAGTGTGTAACACAGGAAACAAATGGTTGAACACACTGACCTGTTCACAGATGGCCCTACAGATGGGGTTCCCTTATGAACAGAGTACTGTCATGTCTGTATTTTAACATGCAGAATAGCCATTACCACACACATGTTAAACAGGCAGTAGTCTCAATGCAGCATAGCTACACTTACATGCTGTAGTTGTGTGGCACATCACCGTCCTGTCATTAGGCTATTTCCCACTGTGGAAAATGATTGAGGTACATCCAGATATCATCTGCGATCCCGTGTTAGAACACCACATCCAGGTACCACTCACAGCGACTGTCATGGCCAGATAATAACATGTTTCCCTAGATAGTGTACTGTGTTTATCATGCGCATGGCTATGGGAGCACCATCACAGCTGTACCACATGAAATCAGCTGGAGGAGGACTGCAATAGGTGCAGAGGCCATCACCTGACCATTTCCAACTGTTACAATACACATGCTGCTGCTGTGCAGGTGTACACCTTCACATCCACCAAAGAGTGTGTGTGCAGGACAGGCAATGTACACCAGGGAAGGGCTTGGAGACTTAACCATAAGCATCATCTGCCACACGCTGAATAGTACAGGGGAAAAACCCTGACTACTCATTACTATTACATGTGCATGACGTTACTAATGTGCCACAGAGGTGGCATGTTGAAGTGCTGTAAGAACATGTGTGCAGGTGAGTGAGTGCAATCTGCAATAGATATAGTAGACATACATTAGTTGTGGCGCATGTCAGTCCATGTGAACGGATGCCATTGTCACCACAACCACACTCTAATGTACACGCATTGACACCTTTGCTAGGGCGGCAAATACACTTAGTTTGCCACACCGCAGTAATGCACAGGACCACATACACCACAGGGGATATCTGGAGGTTCTATGGGCTAGAGCATGTGAAAGTGCTTGACAACTGTTGGTATGCCAATGAGGTTTGTACTGGGAGTGACTGAGGTTGGGAGTATCACAACCCACACGCAGACACAGGGTGCCAGTATTGTCATGCAGGTATGCATTGCTCCATGGGTGTGTAGTGTTTGGCTGTGCAAGATGGCTGTACAAGGCTGGGTGAGGGGTAATCCTTGCCATCGCGTCACCCAAAAATGGTGTGCAGTGCAGGGGTGTAGTGTCTGCAATGTCCCGCACAGGTGGATACTGCATTATCTGGCCTGAAATCCTGGTTACCACTGTGTAGGGCCATAGCTTTGCAATGCATGCCATGTCTGTGTTTGATAGTCCTTCATATGGACATTGCCTGGGATGTGCATGTCCCACAATACTGTACAGTGACATGTACAGGTGTACCTGGTTTAGCAGACACATGTAGTGTACACAGCCTGTTATACCCCGATATGCCAATACTGGCCTGGTGTGGTGAAACCTACTTATAGTGAGCAGGTCGGCCCTGCATCTGCTTGGATAGAATGGACAGATATTCCGTGATGTCAGTGGCATGGGTCCATACAGGGCACATGTGTACAGCATTGTCTGGCCTTAGTGGATCACATATGATGGCACCACATATGTTGCAGCCATTCAGTGTGGAACATAGTGAAGGAACAATGTCCGCATATATGTGTCTATTGTACCGCTGTACAGGGTGCCATGTCCTCTGCAGGCCACTGCGGTCACACCATGCCTACTATCTATCAATGTGCATGTTACTAGCAACATAGTGGGATATCCTAGACAAGGTTGTATGTGCATGGCACATGAGTGCAGGACATATACCGGGTACTAATAGGGCTGCATATTTAGTTCACCAGCCATTTTTCAAGATGTATGGGTATGGCTTGCCAACACAGTGCCGTGGCTGACTGACAGCTGTACTCTTCGTGAGGTGGCCAATGTGTCATAAGATGGATACTATATAGGAAAACTACAAAACTCGCTCCCAAACATGTCCAATGGTAAGACAATCATGGCCACCTCTACACAGGCTCTGACAAACAAACACACACTTGCCATGTCCTGTATACAAACCCCTACCATATCACACTGCAGCAACATGCATTTAGGGCACACACTACAGCGAATACTACAAAGCAATGTACTTGTCTTACGCAGGCAGACACACACACACACACACACACACACACAGTTGGCATGTCTGGGATTAGAACACCGACCTAACTACTTTACTACACTACAGCATTATGCAGTTGCAGAACGCGCTACCGAGATTACTGGAACACAGCACTCTCAGAGGTGTATTTGTAGATGGGTGACATCATCGGCCTTGATAACGGTGGGTATAAGAAATGTATGGAGCGTGAGCAGTATAAAAGCATTGCTCAGTCCTCAGGCAAACAGGGACACACACACGGCAAGTGTGGGACTAGAACACTGACCTAACTACTTTATTACACTACAGCATTACGCAGTTACAGAATGTGCTACCAAGATTAGTGGGACGCAGCACAACCAGAGGTGTATTTGTAGATGGGTGACATCATCGGCCTTGATAATGGTGGGTATAAGAAATGTATGGAGTGTGAGCAGTATAAAACATTACTCAGTCATCAGACAAATGGACACACACACACACACACACACACACACACACACACACACACACACACACACACACACAAACACACACACACACGCGCACACATGGCAAGTGTGGGACTAGAACACCAATCTAACTAATTTATTACACTACAGCATTACACAGTTACAGAACGCACTACAGAGATTACTGGGACACAGCACTCCCAGAGGTGTACTTGTAGATGGGTGACATCATCGGCCTTGATAATGGTGGGTATAAGAAATGTATGGAGTGTGAGCAGTATAAAAGCACTACTCAGTCCTCAGGCAAACAGGGACACACACACACACACACACACACACACACACACACACACACACACACACATGGCAAGTGTGGGACTAGAACACCGACCTAACTACTTTATTACACTACAGCATTATGCAGTTACAGAACTTGCTACCGAGATTACTGGGACACAGCCCTCTCAGAGGTGTATTTGTAGATGGGTGACATCATCGGCCTTGCTAACGGTGGGTATAAGAAATGTATGGAGTGTGAGCAGTATAAAGGTATTACTCAGTCCTCAGGCAAATGGGGACACACACACACATACACACACACACACACACACACACACACACACACACACACACACACACACACACATGGCAAGTGTGGGACTAGAACACCGACCTAACTACTTTATTACACTACAGCATTATGCAGTTACAGAACTTGCTACCGAGATTACTGGGACACAGCCCTCCCAGAGGTGTATTTGTAGATGGGTGACATCTTCAGCCTTGCTAACGGTGGGTATAAGAAATGTATGGGGTGTGGGCAGTCTAAAAGCAATTTAAAGTCCACCGGCAAACGGGGACAGACACACACACACACACACACACACACACACACACACACACACACACACACACTCACACACACGCCAGTGGTGGGTATGGAACACCTGCCTATTTACAGATTACTATTATAATACTACATACTTATGAATCGCGCAACACAGACTACACATGTCAAGGCTGTCATTATGACTGTCTGGGAATGCGAACATCAACAGGGATGCTGGCAGTTAAGATGTACATACTTGTGAACCTGTGTGTTTAAAGTAGGACCTGGAGTATGCCCATCTGTGGAATGGACGACTACTACCAGTATACAGGGTTACAATGGCCATGCCCATACACAGAGGCACATAACCGACACAAGGTGTCACTGGGCATGCTCACACACTTAGTAGCACAGGGCTGTTCAGAATGCACTATGTGTCCATCCACACAAGGATATACTGGGCATGCTCATACACTTAGTAGCACAGGGGGCATGCTCACATACTTAGTAACACAGGGCTGGTCGGAATGCACTACTATGTTTCCATCTACACAAGGATATACTGGGCATGCTCATACTCCTAGTAGCACAGGGCTGACTGGAATGCACTCTGAGGCTTAACATGGAGGGCCACAGTGGCCATGCTATTACAGGTAGACGTAAAGAACACATTGTAATGGGCTCTGATATTAGTAGTTGTCATTGTTAGTGGGAATGCTGCTCTACATATAATTGACACCGGTCTTTTACACAACATCAGCTGTCATTGTGGGATGACATGGCTGACAGTACGCAGGCCTTTGTCACATATCACATGCATCCATGATACAAGGGAGTGTGGATATTACCCAAGTCGCATCCGCCCACACAGTGCCACTCCAAGGCAAATGTCCTAAACACAGGTTAACTCCCATACACCTACAGGACAACTGCATTGTTTTCTTATGCTAACCAGTGCTAGATGTGTAGCGTCCATATTCACAGCTGGTCACTGTAGATCCAACAATGGGGAGTACTGACATCTGTGCAGTGAGGAACACCTGGCTGATGTCTCTGTAGTCACAATAGTACTACCACCATATACCTCAGAACCTAGCACTACCACCATATACCTCATAACCAGACGTGTGGGCCATAACACAGGTACAGACCGCTCCAGGTGGTGTAATAACATACATAAAGGCCACTCACATGTACTGACTGGTCCCCCCATGAAAGGCATCACAGATGAGCCATGTGCAGGACACAGTGTCACATGCTGCATTCTAGGATGTAAACTACAGACACCACCATGCCCTCGGACCACCAACATGTAACCATACATGTTGTATGACATAGATAAATACACCACCATGTGACCCTTGACCTGTGTACTATATTAAGCTCTACATCAACTGTAGAGAGTACACATGTACTGACACAGTTGCATCATATGTTATGCAATGCAATGATACCAATGTCTGTGAGCAGGTCAGCTGTACACATACCAGTGGCCCTCAGTACTTTCCACCATTAGCAGATGTCTGTTGCTGTATACCAGTACACACCCTCATGTATGGATATGGCATACATGTACCTGCCCCGGGTTTGTACATGCCACACACACAGCATACCTGTAAATAGCATAGCCATTGTAGTTCTTTGTGCAAACAAGTGGCTACAGCCATTACACACATGCACATGGAATGTAGGTCCATGGCTGCTAAATGCTAACAGTACATAAGGTGGGATATCAATGTTGACAGAGGTAACATCCTCTCTGTACTGGTCACCCATCATATCATACAACAGTCCATGTGTCATGTATGTCATTACACATACCCACCAATTGCAATGCCTACAAACATGACCAAATGTCAGGATTGTAGGACCTACACACCTGTACACATAGTGTTGTGCATTCAGATAACATGCATATGCAGTTGCTGATGTATGCAGGTGGCATGTATCCTAGTACACCATGCAGCTGTAACGCAGCCTCAACATTGCTGACTATATATGGTGATATGCTGAATGTACAGAAAGATGTACCACAGGTATAGACAGATGTGTTGAAATAACTAAGTGGTGGGGCATCTTTGCAAATGGATGTTTGCCATGGACAGCTCAAAGGTATGTCACAAGTGGTCCCACAATACCCTGTGTAACCAGTAAGCAATGATTTCATTAATTGAAGGACATAACACACAACTTAGACAGAGGTCAGGGTGACAGCGAAGGTAAATTACTTGACACCTGTTAGTAGATATGATGTCTCTAGTGCATATATCAACACTGTTGGCACAGGAAGCATCAGTACAGTTTGTAATGCATGCAATACTGCTGTACATCTGACATACATAACATGAGCTAGGCAGGTCTGAGATTCACAGTACCAGCATGTGTGGTTGCGTGTGTGTGTCCATATATGTCACGTATTGTGGGGACTACATCTCAATTGTTACTCACTTTCCTGTACACTAGTGTACACATCTGTACAAACTGCAATGTAGAAAACAGGACATAGGCAGGGCCATGTATCTCACACATGTGAGGTATCTGTATGTGCATGACATACGTGTATTTTTTACTGAATGCCATAGTGTGTGTATGTAGGGCTGACTGGTCCCTGGGGTGAGGATGTATGTTACCATACTGAACTGATAAGACCCCCTCCCACCATCCAGGCGATGCATTCTATTTTCTGTGTTGATGTCCCCTGATCTTAGGCCGTACTGACTACCTGTACATGTGTATTCTTTGTGGTGCGTCATGTAGGTGCACAGTACTGTAATGATGATTTGCACATAGGCAGGGGTCCTCATCCCACCAGTAGCAACTGTGTGCGAGTGTGTGTTACTGTGTTGGTGAGGCTGTGAGTGTGTCTGTGTGTGTTACAGTGTCACTGAATACATGTGTGTCAATACCTCAGTGTGTGGGTGCAGTTGTGTGTTGGCATCCTGTCATGGGAACGTGTATTATTGATTCCCATTGAGGCATCACACTTCCCACTGGCCTCTACCTTTGTAATCAGCTAGACCACTCTCTTACCTCACCACTCCATGTAATTGTACCTGTGATGTCACCTTTTATGGATGTCACATCTGTGGCCACAGTAGCATAATACACAGCTATCATGCTCTTGGAATGGTAGACGTGTTTGCAACGTGGGACATTCTCATTGGTATGTGGCAACTACACGGTGCATGCTGGTATATTCATACATACCTGTGAGTGGTCCACATTGACATATGGGGCACTTAACTGCAAACACTGACATCCACTGGCACGTGCAAGTAGACCTAAAGAAGGACAACAGAACATCATGACAAACATGCATTTACTGTTGTTACACAAGACACATACTGTTAACAGTATTGTACAGCTGTACTACATGGTATATCTGCTGCCTGTCAACAGTCCTCAGCATTTGTAAACTACACGTATCATCCTAGTCTGTTCACCCTGTGCATCAGACCATATGAGCATGTCCCTGCACCAATGGTGTGGATGTCAGGGATGTGGCACAGGCAACATCATATGCAGAGAGCGTTAATGTTTGCCAGAGGCCTAGGCTGCACGATTGGATGACATCATGTGTGTGGGTTTGGGCCTTTGATCTAATTGGGCATGTGTGGATGTTATGCATGTGTGTGTTGCGGTGCCCTACATATGTGCCCAGTGTGTGTATGTCTGCACACAGTTCTCCCATGTATCTGGCCTACAGATGGGGTATTATTGACAGCTGCAGACTGTACAGGCAAGGTTTTACAGTTCACGGTGTCCGGACATGGACATGTGACCTGTGCCTGCCAGGGGTTGCATGGGCACTACCAGACATAGGTGCAGATTGGGTACTGTCTGATGTCACTTGTCCACTGAAACTGGGTCCCTGTTGGGACCGTCCCAGGTCACATGCACAAACCCTGCTGTGTCGTGGTGTGAACAGCACAGCACCAGATGCGCTGCTGTTGCTGCTACCGCCACTATGGGAGTGGGCATGTGAGGTAGCTCGTACACGTAGACCTGACACAGGTGATGTAGCAGGCCTATGTCCACGTGCCCGACGCCTCACTTTTACCAGATGTTCCAACACAGACAGCTCATGCTCATGGATTGCCATGCCATGGTCAAGGACTCCAACCATGTCACCCAACCGTCTATCCAAAGCATCAGCAATCTGCTGTTAACCATTGACCATTGCCTGGATGCTGTTGTTTAAAGAATGGATAGCAGCCCTCTGTAGCCTCTGATCTTCTCTGGTGCGCTGTTCAGCACATGGCTGTGCCTCCATTATAGTCTGAAACATGTGTCTGGTGATACCAGCTGCTGCGGTCTGTCGTGCAGGAGCATGTTGGCTGGAGGTCCTCCTACAAGCAGCACTGGCCACGTGCCTGTGTGGGGCACCACCAGTAGTTTGGCTGACACCATGGTGTGCAGGCACACCTTCCAAAAGCCTTGCAATTCCCTGTTCCAAGCTACCACGTGCCGACTGTCCTTCCTCTTTGGCTACTGGTGATGGGGTATGTGCAGGTATGGGATCTGTGTGCAGGGATGAGGTGGATATAGATGGAATGGCAACCAATGGCACAGTTTCAGCCCCTGACCACTCTGCCTGTGTCCCAATCATACATTCATCATCACTGCTAGAGTCTGTGGGGACACTAACATCTGATGTACCACAAGAGGGCAATGCACCTACATGTGAGGGCAGACAAGAATTGTACATTACAAACTATACAACAGACACACACACACACACACACACACACACACACACACACACACACACACACACACACACACATGTGATATGACAGAAGGCATGCAACATGCATATGATACGGCAGACGGCATGCAGCTCAGACAATAATAGTGGTAGTTATCATACATTCATAGGTTGCACACAACAGCATGCATGTGTCATAGCAGACGGCATGCAAATTACACAATCACAGTAGTGGTTAGCATACATCCCTGTGTTACACCATGTGGATCAGCACAGGTCAACAGTACACCTGCCTGATATGTGGCATATGACCTTGATAATCACATGTAGTATGACATGTGATCTGCTGACGTGTGCAATGACATGCATTCATGTTTAACACAATGTTGTTCTGTCAAATATACAGGGGGCAATGGTGTACCAATTCAGTGTTGTCTGTCTGCTCTACAGATATACTGCAAATTTAGGTTATGTGCATGGCCATTGCAGGAAATCATGAGGCGTCTCTAATGCTATACAGTGTGAGTTACAGACAGGGTTCATAGCCATGACTGTGTTCAGATACAATACATATATACTGTGGAATGTGACCCACGTCACTGAGGTGTATACACACTAAACTATGATGTGAAAGTTGTGACACATGTCACTGATGGGTATACGCATGACACCCCTGCACATCTGCAACCATATTGCTGCAGCCTGGCAAATATGGCCAGACATGGCGAACACATCAGTACACCATGTCCCACATGACATCTGCATACCTCACACACACACGAGGAGTTAGTATGGCATTTATGTCCATCACCAGCAACGGGAATGTACTGTATCTGTGGCCTGATGTCGGTACACCATGTCCCACATGACATCTGTGTACCACACACACAAACACAAGGAGCTAGTATGGCATTTATGTCCATCACCAGCAACGGGAATGTACTGTATCTGTGGCCTGATGTGGATACTGTACAGGTGACTGCTGTCATGTTACAACATCCTCAAGATGTTCAACACATCTTATGTGATGGATTGATCTTACACCTGCACAAGATGTACACAGGCCTGTAGGATGTCTAGTGATGCACATCTACATTATGACCATTTTACAAAGGCCATGGTTGAACCATGTGTAGCCATTGTACGACAGGGTGTACACACAAGCACAACATGTCTACTGTGTGTGTTGCTCCATGTTTCTGTCCATCCTCCATGGCCATTTGTGTACATGTGTTGTCCAAATTATTGTGATGGGTGTCTATTTCACATGTCTGTGTTGTCCCATATGACATACATGCTCCACTGGCAACAGGGTTATGCAGATAAAGGGTGGTATGTGGGATATGTTTTCAGGTTAGGTAGGCACTGTAGCAGCCAGGCCAATAGATGTCATGGACATGTCAAGATAGCGCATCACATTGTGTGACATTCATAGCAGGGCTATGATCCACACTGGTGAAACCTGTGTACTAGCCATACTCCAGCCCACTGTGTAGTACTGTTTGTATTTACCACATATGTAGATCAGATCTGTTGTACATCCCTAAAGTGAACAGCACCACCACCATTGCATGCACAGCTGTCAACACATCTGGCAATAAAGTGTGTGAGGATTCATGTCAGTGAGATGATTCACATAGTTTGCAAGTGTTGCACATGGGCAGTCATTGTGATGCATTGCAGGTCCGACCTGTATATTGTGACAGGACCATACATTATGTGCACATGTTGTGAATGGCCACATGGCAGATAGATTTGTGCATTACAGTTCCTCATAAATAATAACACTCTCACCTGCAATGGGCTGCTGTCACAGCAGAAAGCCAGAGGTACCTAAATAGGAGTAACACAGCAGTATGAGCATAATTCACCCCTGTATAAAGGCTACAGGGAGCAATGTGCATAACACATACACCAATACATTAGACTATACTGTGGTGTATGCACATGTGTGCATACACAGAGTAGCATACTATAGTATGTGGCATGTGTGTATACATGCCTTGCATATGATGTTACATTACATATTGTACACTGACACATGCAGCTATATGGAATATAGTTGTTATAGGTGCAGTACTGACTTACCAGGCAACTCCAGGCTCAGTGGTTGAGAGACACCCACCTCCACAATATCGGCTAAGGCTTATGGATGTTGTTCTGCAGGTGTCCCCAGTTTGGCCAGTAGCTCCTTAGTACGTGTGAGTGGGGGCTGGGTTGGTGGTCCACCACCTGTTGCACCTTGTTTCCTGGTGATTGCATTTGCACACTGTTTTGCCCATCTAATGAGGTCTGTACAGTGTCTGCACACCTGCTGGTATGTGCTGTTGTGGCCAACCACATCATTAACCCTCCTGTGAAGTTCCATCCACAGGGCATCCCGCTGCTGTGCATCCTGTGGCACATGGCTGAACATGATATCATGATTGTCAAGTAGGTATGGGATGAGGGCCTCATTATCCAAGCGTGTAAAAGGGTGAAGCCTTGCATGCAGCATACCTGGAAGACATAATGATGGAGACAGGTCACAGTAACTCACAGAGACATACAGAGCTACAGCTGAACATACATGTGTATCGCATGAATTCTGTTTAAATAGTTGTATTTGCAAACCTACATGACACTAACGTGTTTGTGTCACACACACGACACTCAATGTTGAGTGGATATTATCACCATATATGTGTGTGTGTGTCACCTGATTACATTGCTCATACTCCATGTGGTTGCTGTCTTGATTTGGGCATGTCTGTTTGCCTGTACTGGTGTTCCTACCTATCAGCACATGGCTGGATGTGTCCACAGTAATGCAGTCGACCTTGATGCAGTGTATATGTCACATATAAGGACTTACACTGCCTTAACAGACATGACCTTTGACCCTGCAGACATGCTCACATAAGGTTATGCATGTATGGGTTCTGCCATATACATCTACATGACACTGAACAGCGATTCAACATCCTGCCATGTGTCACCTGTGTTGCACATGTGATACACATGGGGCATTGGCTACCCAGATGGTATTTGCAGAGATGGATATCAACTATAGCATGTACAGTCAAAGTCAACTAGTGGGCTATATGCCATGGGCCATGTATGAATCTAGGATGAAAGGTTACCTGGCAGTAGCCGACAGATGGGTCTGTGGGGCTAGGTGGAGCAGTGCCACCTTACTGATTCACAGGGTTAATGATACATATACCATACATTACCATGTGGTCATCACACCATATCTGAGAGGGGAGCAATGTGCAGCTTTGAAGGACAGGAATGCATAGTATGGCAGGACTATGTCAAGTGTATGGGACAAGGAACTGTCCAGCATGTGGTATGTGGATGTCCATGAAGTATGTGTACGAGATCAGGATGAGTAGGTGTAGCATGTCCAACATCACTGGGTTGGACATGGATTTATTCAGGGTATGCATCATGCTACATAGTAAAGATGGGGAATGGGAAGGCTGGTGTAGGTCATCTGCACATGGCCAATACCCCTTAAAGGAAATATGTGACCTGATATGGGTCACTTGAGTGTTCTGTATGGCAGGACAATGATCTCTATATTCATGAATGGCAACCTATCATTTTTAGGGTTGCCACATATGACTACCTGACAGGTGTGGTGGCATAGCTATCACAGGAAAGACAACAGCCCAGCTGCATCCCTCACACAAAAGTGTCCATTATGTTGACCGCTACCTAGGTGGTAGTTCATGGGTACAGGGTTATTAACATAGGGGTGACAATGCGAGTCAGCTATTGCTCCTCGGTCATGATCATTCACATACTTCAATAGACAGATGCCTTCTGTTTGTCTGTGAGGTATGGACAACAATGAGGGGGAATAAAATTCATAAACCCTGACATACTGTAGCTGCCACTGGTGTGATGATCATGTATTATTTAGACACCTTCTGTAGTGTTGGTTCTGCCAGCAGTCCTGTTGCAAAACACTCCTGTGGCATAGGAATGTACATCTAGTATACCGAGTGTAGGTGGTACACAGTATGAATGATGATGTCCTATGACCTGGCAAGGTTATGATATGCTGTGTGACATCAACCATACTGTCATCTACATCTGTACTGCTGACATCACTTAAGTGGTCAAGGTTCATGGCCTTCCAGACCAGACTCAGCAGGATAGTAGTGCAGTACTTCCCATTATCAGTGGTGTCTCCCCCTTTGTGGGTTGTGATACCTGTTGGTATGCACCATTCAGTGTGTACACAACCTGACATGGAGCTATGTTTTACATGATGTGTATGTGGAGAGCATCTTGTTTTGCCATATGTGTATGATACATCCTGTGATGTGGGCAGGTCCCATGCAGACTGAATGCAGCTTGTACCTGCATAGTTGTGGGTACAGGGGCTCTGTGGTGTACATGGATATATGCTTGTGTACCTGGTGGGGGGAGGGGGCCATGTGTTTATATTATCCAAGACCCTATCTGGATTGCTTATTTATGCTAAGTACTTGTTCAGGACTTGTAAACACTAAGTAAACTAATAATTACTGTAGCACTCAATCTTCCTCACTACCTACAGGTAAGGATGAACAGGTTTTGTACATACTTTTCTCACTTGCGTAGAGTAATGTAGCTCTTGTACTCATTTCCCTCACTTATCTAGGTGAATGTAGTTCCATATTCAGGCATGTCCAAGAGTCAACTGCCAGTGTTCTCACCTGTCTATCTGATGAATTTGGACATCTTGAGGCAATGTACACATTGCCTCATGTACACTGAAAAGCCTCTCCGCGTACCACCCAACACTACAACCTGTGTGAGATGCACTCATCTAGCCAAACTGGAGGTAAAGGTCTCTCCAACCAAGCCTGACCCTGACTGTCACGTGGAGAAGGTACACAGTCGCACAACACCACACTCATTACATAAGCCTCACTGAATCTACCCCACCATTAACTGGAAAAACTACTCATGTACCAACACATTAGCGCAACGGTTTCTAGAATTCATAAACACCAATGCCCTGACTCAACATATCCACACACCCACCAGGGGCAACAATATCCTAGACCTATTCATTACCAACATGAGTGACTGGTGCTCCACATGTGAAACCAACTCCTCGTTGGTGCGATCAGACCATGTGCTGAATACCATTGATATTCACATCCTGCACCTACTCCCATTAAGGGAACCACAGTATAATATGTCTACAAGGCCAACTACATGCTTCTTAAGACAGACGTGGTGGACGTCATGACACCCATGTAGATGGACAGTACTGTTACAACTGCTGAATCCTACACATATGCACTGTATAAGCACTTACAGGAGTGCATGACTTGTGCTATCCCAAACAGAACCAGGATGCTATACTCCGAATTAACTAAACCAATCTGGTGGTCCCCTTCCATAAACATATTGTACTACAGGAGGAAGACACTTTTGCAAATGAGAGTACAATACCATGCATGGAGGAGATCCCTGGCCAGCCTCAGTAAGAAGGTGAGATCCCTTATAAGATCCTCCAAAGCAAGCTATGAAAACTATAACACAACTAATACCAACAACAACCACAAAGCATTCTACAGCTATGTCACATATCTCGATGTCAACAACCAGATCTGCTCTGAGTAACAGCAAAAATGCATGAACATTACAGAAACAATTCATAGGTTCATAGGTTCATAGGTTCATACTAGGCTATCTGCCCTAGGGCATTTATAAGCCTAGCCAGAGTGTGTTTGGCTTTCGCCACCCATTGTAAATTAATTTTGCTATGCCCGTTTCCGAGGTTAGTATACTGTGCCTCTGTCTAACAGTGACACAGAAGTGATACCCAGGGTAAACCTACGCTCTCCCATCCACTCATCAAGATTCCTCTTGAAGAGAGTCAATGAGGGACTCTGCCTAACCTGGACTGGGATTTTATTATAGACTGAAGGGAGCCTCTGGGTTATGAATCTGTCCCTCCAGCATGTCCTATTTATTTCAGTGCTGAGGTTTAAGTCTCTCGAGCATGTAGCTCGATAGGATTTGGATTTTCTGAGGTGCAGCATGTCCATTAATTCCGGGTTGGACATAGCTTTATACGTCAGGCACAGATCTCCTCTGAGCAGGCGGTATGCCACTGTGTAGAGCTGGAGTTTCTTTAACCGGGCAGCATATGGCATCTGTTTGAGCCCTTTGATCCTCTTGGTGAGGTACTTTTGGTGTTTTTCCAGTTGCTGCAGGTGTCTGGTAAGGTACATCCCAAAAGGGGCATTGTACTCAATTATGGGCCTGATGAGGGATGAGTAAAGAGGCACGATGACCTCCTCTGATCTAGATATGAATCCCTTCATGATTAGGTGGGCTATATAAAATGTTTTTCTAACCACTTTGGCCACGTGGTTGTCAAATGAGAGATTGATATCAACTTGGGTCCCCAGGTTCCTAATTACTTCTTCTGTACTTAATGGATTACCACCTATGTGGTAATTTGTGGGCACTTTGTTTTTGCCAAAGGGGATGACTATACACTTTTTGGCGTTAAGCTTGAGGCCATGGCTCTGGCACCAGTTGTCTGTTTCTATGATATTGGCAACATCCTGGCAGATCCCTCTCAAAGCTGCACACTTTAAAGGCAATATTACGGCATCCATGGGACCGGACATCTCAGGCTGCGTTTTACACGAACTTCAGATCATACTGTCTCCCCACCTACGCACCATGTTCAATAATAACCTCACATTGGGCATAGTGCCCCCTGAATGGTGCACAGCAACAGTTATCCCACTCCACAAAGGTGGTGCCACAACAGACCATGGGACCTATTTCCCTATAGGCCTGACTAACCTGGTCTGCAAGGCTATGGCGCACATCGTGGATCAGTGTCACAGAGACATTAGGTACCTCCCAGCCTTTGACCCTTCCCTGTTTGGCATTGTTAAGGCTGGACCATGCCTCCTAAACCTGGTGGACTTCTTAAAGACAGTTACCAAGGCATTAGATGAGGGTAAGGAGGTTCACACCGCCTACCTAGATCTCTCATAGGCTTTCAACACCTTTCCTCCCTCTGGTATTATCAACATACCCATCCACCTGAACATTAACCCCTACGTCATGTGATGGTTTGCAAAGTGGCTCACGGACAGAACCCACACAGTGGGAGTTGCATACCCTAGGTCCGACTGTATACCAGTTACAACTGGCGTCCCCCAGGGCTCAGTCCTAGGACCCCACATGTTCAGTATATACTTCTCTGATGTACAGACAAGCACAGGAGGGCTTTGGCTGAAAATGTTTGCAGATAACTGCAAACTAGGGGACATAATTGTTTCTCCAGCTTTTACAGACACCCTCTGGAAGGGTCACACTGAGACGGATACCTGGTGTTAATATCATGGCTTCAAGCTGAATGCCTAAAAGTGCATAGTCATCCCCTTTGGATATAACTAATTACCCATGGACTACCACATAGGTGCTAGTCCCCTACATACAGAAAAGGTAATATGGGATCCAGGAACCCCAGTAGATAGCAATCTCTCCTTCGATACCCATAATGACAAGGTGATTAGAATATCCTTCTACATTGGCCCCTAAAATCTCTAATGGGTTTGCATCCAGATCAGAGGGGCCATTGTGACTCTACACATGTCATAGTAGACCCATTAAAGGATACAACACCCCATATGGGATATACCTTATGAGACAACTGCAACAGCTTGGAAGACCACACCAGTACCACACCAAGAGGATTACTGACCTCAAAAAGATGACCTATGCAGCCCAACCTAGGAAACTCCAGCTGTACTCCATTGCATACCGCATACTCACAGGTGATCTCTGCTTGACATACAAGGCCCATGTCCAACCCTGTATTTCTGGATATGCTCCACCTAAACAGCAGCCCCTGAGTGCCACATGCTCTAGGGATATACACCTAACCACAACGATGAGTAGAACGTGCTGGATGGTTAGATTCCTGACCCGAACACTCCCTATGCTTTGGAACATGATTCCAATTTACATCATGCAGGACCCCTCACGAGCACTCTTCAATGGAAACCTTGATGTGTGGATGGGAGACAGACATGTTCCCTGGGAATCACTGCATTAGCTCTGCTGGTCAGAGGCACAGAAAACTATTGGCTCTGCCATTCAGAGGCACAGGGAACCAACCTATGGGGGTGGCAAAAGTCAACACATGCTAGCTAGGCTTACAGATACCCTTGGTAAGACAGCCTAGTACCTACCTTTGCACATATTACATGTCTTATGTGCATGGATAGTTAAATAGCTCTTCCATTTTACTTTGCTATCATGCTGATAAACTGTTGGCTCACTAAAAGACATATGTATCCTGTTATTGTGTACTGTATATGCCAATTGACATAACTAATGTTTGCCTAACATTACAGTAATGCTATGTAGCTTGTAATACATATCTGCCTACAATACTGTACATTACACAGTTATTGGCACAATATCCCACAGTGCAAAACATACTTGCACAGTGGCCCAACCTTCCACATGTTATTCTCTGTAATACACCCATACATATGGCTACAGTTACAATATATCAACATATACTATCCAATGTTATAGCACATACTTGTTGGACCAGCCCTGCCACTGACAGTGGCTGGTGAGGAGTATTTCTGTTCAAAACCCTTATATAGCATCCTTTGTGGTGTATGCAGTGTTTTCCTTGTGACCTACAGCAGTACACACAAATACTACAAGTGTATCTATGCTCAACAATACATCACAACAAGATAACTGTTTCCACTATATGGATTGCGTGCACTTTAAATACTACAGAATAGTACTACATACACAGACATACTGACTGTTCTACATACCTTATTAGTAACCCGAGGTGTCGTTAACTATTGATTCAGTCCTTTTCGGTTTGTGTTTCAATGTTCTTTGTAACGTTCCACTGGTGTATATGGATGGTTTGAATGTGTGATAACACATCCTTTTCTAGTTAGATATCAGTAACATGTGGTATCCTGTCCACCAATTGCTGTTCCAAAGTAGTTAATTGGATGCACATCAGCTGTGCAGCTACTCCATTAGCCGATACCATGGCAACAGTGGTGTATAAGTGAGTACTCCTTTTGGGCGTTGTCCATTTGCCTTACTTTCGAGGAAGACAGCCTAGATGTGTTATTGTGATATATTTCAACAGCTATATGGAGACACACAGAGATATATTAGCTTCATGACTCCCATGGACTGTGTGTAATGGCTAGACAATTTAGTTCTACATGTGAGTACAGCTGTTATATTTCAGAACAGTGCTACTTATGCAGGGTTTGTTTGTACCCGATACTTCTGCAGATGTTTAAGTCTGGCAAGGATGTTTGGCCAACTCAAGGCCATATGGCTATGCATGAACTGTTATGTGGTGTACAGTGTGCTCACCAGACATCCTTGATTTGGTGTACAAGTATAGCATACTGTGCTGTTACTCACTAATTGTTAACACATCCCAGTGTATGCACAACCCTTTGAAATGGGATTAGTGCAAACAAACACTATTACTTCAGCAGCTGTTCCATTGTATAACAGCAGCTATTTCACACAGGGCCATGTTAGTGTGTCTCTGACAAGGTATGTTAAGTCTTCTGCAGATGATGTACAGTGTGTGAATGATTTGTGATATTATTACAGTTTGTATTGTAATATGTTTGGGTGTGGGGGTGATGTTGGTAGGTGTGCTTAGCAGAAGCAGGTGTGTAGGAACTGCTTTTATACATAATCGCTATGGTCATGAGGGTTCCTTCCCTATTTGAACACCTATCCTTTTGTGGACTAATACAATGGTAATTGTAGACTGATTCATTAAGGCACTGTTATGTTGTCCCTGTATAGCATGCAGGTGATGTTAGTCCTTGAATACCTTCGGTAATACATCTGAATGTAATAACGTGTTGCTACATGATAGCTGTGTATTTCTGTCATAGGTACTTGCAGTCATCGTAATTGTGTTGGTGACTGACCCTCTTTGGCTAAGGTTGCCACCTTTTCATATGGCCATAGTGGGTCCCTTTTGGGACACACATCTGATTTTACAGGCTGACAGAAACCCACGGTCAGTACAAGGGATAGAACTTTCCTTTCTTGCCTAATTATAAGCTTATTCTTGTAGCAGTTTAGTTGCTTATCCTGTTTCCTGTAACATGTAGGTATTTTAGATACAGAAATAACTATTGTATGCAACTATTACAGTATATATGGGACATAACTATGTCCTACTATCCAGGACATTTGCCGCGTTTAATATATTTGGTCAGCACACAACCGCCCAAAGAGGGAGTGTCCCTTGCAAAGTGGGACAGGTGGTAATTCTATCATTGGCTCATATCCATAGCACATATTTGTAATAGTGTATAGGCATACACTCTCCATATCCTTTGTTCATAAAGGTTGGCAGTGGCAGAATGTGTGATTGCTGTGGTCTATGTTATGCACATATATGAAGACTTCAACCGCTGTATACAGGACACCTATGGAATCCCGAAACCACAGTGTTCCGACACACACAGTACCGGGACCAGACTTCCATACCCCACATTACCAACATTGACAGTAACTCACAGAGGTAACGCAAACATGGAACACACACACATGCACACACAGACACACTGCTACCCAACACATCCAAACAAACCATCCTCCACTATGTATGAGCAGGTGGCCAAGCCCTCCTACACCCCCCATGTAGGTGTCTGCGCCGCCCACACCACCCCCTACTTTCATATTCTACATCCTAGGTCACGCAAACAGATGCACAAAGCTAACCCACAACCACACATTACAGTCCACCAAGAACACACACCACACACAGAACACACACTTACACACACTACAGCCCTAAGAAACACACGTACACACAGTAACCTACCCAAACCACAACACCAGAAGCACTGACTAACTGTCCATTAACATCGTCAGATTACACCTCTCGCATCTGGTGTTTCGGTACTGTGTTCTTTCGGACCTTAAGCCTCGGGATTATGCACGTTGGTATGCAAAGCTGTCTATATGTGGTAGGTATCCCATTTATATGTACCTACATGGTTATGTAGATGTTGTTAACCTATCTATATATCTACATATATATGTATATCCCCATATATTGACATATCTCTGTCTCTCTCTCTCTCTCTCTCTCTCTCTCTCTCTCTATATATATATATATATATATGTATATATATTTATATATATATATATATATATATATATATATATATATATATGTAAAACATATACCTTTCATTGGGTACATGCCGGTTTGTCCTATTTCAACACATTCCTACCTTTTGTGCTTTATCCTGTTAGTATACACGACTGCCATTGGTACATCTCAGGTAGCTTAGTGGTATGTTATTGTAATGAATGTGTACATGGTTGCGTGTTCTAATCCTGGCAGTGATATCTTACCTCTCAGAGCAGGCACTGGTAGTGCAAGGGTGATTAACGCACCTTTCAGCGGTTGTGTGTTCCACATGTTTATTATTCTGTGGAGAACTACCTATATATGCAAGCTGTATTTAAGGTATACTATGTAACATGTACACATCTGTGAAGATTCCTGTCAGGGATACTCCCCATTATTTGGAACTACATCCCTGATTACATTATACACAACCCCTCACTGACACTCTGTTGAATCCTTGCAGAGTGGGTGATGAACAGTAGCTACACCCCAGAGATCCCGCAAGTGGGTCTGCTCCACAGAGGGACAGTTAGTTGATTGATGGGGTGGCAACAGCAGACACGTTTTGCCTATGCTTATGAGTGGCCTCAGTGGTTGGGCATGTACCTACCTATGTATCTATGAACCAGTACATACAGTATGGACACATGCTGATAGCTTAATTTACTTTTCAGGTATTGACTTACCTTGTGCCAATGGCGGTTGTGTGTATAATAGTTGAGGGCTACCTATGTAGGATGCACACAGTAGACCACCTATACATGACAATTTACAGGTGGTCGTGTGTGTGTGTGTGTGTGTGTGTGTGCGCGCGCGCGCCATCCATGTTTGCTGTGTGTGTAGGTGGAGAAGGGTGTCAGTCCATGAGTGCCTACACTGTCAGTGTGTGTGTTCTATGTTCCCTCTTTGCCAAGGCATGGGCATACTGGGCATGCCTCCGTCTGCCTACTGGGGCTAGCACAGGGTGTTCGTGGTCTGAGTCCAGCTGTGCCTCTGGGTCCCTTGGCAATGGTGTTGGGCTGTGAGGGCCTTCACCATTCTGTCCCTGCTGCAGCTGTTTCCACAGGATCTTATTGTGTAGCATGGCACATACTATGAAGATGTGGGCACACGTTCCTGGTGAGTACTGCAGGGCTCCACCAGATATGTCCAAGCAACAGAACCATGATTTCAGCATCCCAAACACATGCTCTATGATGATTCTGGTTTCTCTGTGTGCCTCATTATGGCATTCTTGCATGGCTGTGTGTGCATTTCTGATGGGAGTCATCATCCACGGTTCCATTGCATAGCCAGCATCCCCCACCAGGTGGCCATATGGGATGCCCTCCTGGCAAATACCTGATACAGCTGTGAGGCATGCCAGAAGTGGGAGCCGTGATAGCTTTGCATGGCTGCCAGCACACACATCCATGATAATGCCCTGGGCAATGCACACGACCTGGCAGTTGATGGAGAGGAATCCCCTGTGGTTTATGTAGCACCTACCCTGCTCACCGGGTGGTGACTTGATGTGTATGTGCATGCAGTCTATTGCACCCAGTACTTCCGGGTAGTCTTTCACACGGTGGAAGAGATGCATATTGCTGGCCAACTCCTCCTGCATTCGGGGGAAGTATATGTGCTCATTGGCATGTGGTATCATGGCATGCAGGAAATGGTGGAGGACCCTGGATGCTGATGTCTGTGAGATCCCCATGATATCCCCAGTTGGCCTTTTAAAGGTACCTGTGGCTAGTATTCTCAAGCTTACACATACCTTCATGTCCACTGGGATGGGTTCCCTCTGTTACTTCTGCCTCTGAGGCGTGGCTGGCACAGCTCAACAAGTTGCTGTATGATGTCCCTGTCCACCCTGTAATGCTCTACTATCTTCAGATCATGTAGACCCTGGTAGGTTACCCTGGGTCTGAACACTTGTCTCCTCCTCCGGTGCCTGAGATGGTTGTCAGCATCATCCTTCAAACCACCGTCAGTCTCCAACACATGCTGGTGAATCAAAGCTATGGCAGCCCCTAACATATGCATATTAAAAGTTCCTCGTCTGTATACACCAATGGTGCAGAGTGTCTGGGAATACACAAGTGTGTGTGCGGTGCTTTTACACCTTATACTATTGTGCAATGGATGATGCTGGTGTAATTGGGTGAGTTTGTGCTATTCCAGCTGCAGGGTATCTTAATTATCGGTTTTACAGCAGGTACTGTTATTGTGGGGCCTTTGGTGTTGACTTACACTTGTCTGCCGTGATTCATCTATTGCCTTTTACTTCTAGTTTCAACCCGATTCACCTCCCATTGTCAGGCATGCATCCAGCTGCTGCCTTTCTTGTTTTGTGCTTCTACAACCCAGGATTGTGTAGGGAAATGTGTTATGCAGCTGATCTACTGCAAGTTTGCTTTGTTCTGCTGTGACAGTTCTCTTTTCTTTGCTGTACGGCACCTCCCCTTTCCTGTTCTGCAGGTAGCTGCTAGCAGCCTTGTTAGCTGCTGTCTATGGCCCACTGTGAGTTTCTAGGTGTTAATTACTCATTTGTACTCCAATTACCATGCTGCAACATTTCCTTATTGTCTTCCTGTATCCTTCCTGTTTCAGCTGTGGTGCACGCCACGCACAGCCGTTTACTGGGTTTCATGCACGTTTTCATCCACGTTCACATGAACTTTCAGTTACCTTGTGTGCTCTCAGCTAAGCAAAGCTATGGCTACTTCCACACCCCTATCCTGCGGCTTTGCTTAGCAACACGCAACATGGATTAGCAATGATCCAATGTGCTTACAACTATGGTGGCGCGCCCCTCTCTTGATGTCATGTTTACCTCCAGGCCACTCCTTGGTGTTGTAACGCTATGCCGTGTGGTACATCCTTAAGCCAGCGGGCCGTTTGTGATTCAGTATTACTTGACTCATTTGTTTGGCATTGACTGCTAATTCCTAGTTACCGCACGGAACACTGTCACAGACCATTAGCAACCCTTGCGCCATGGTTGAGGTGTAGCAAGCATGCCATTGTCTATTATGGGGATATCATGAATTGTGTTACATTACAGTGTTATGACATCTAAATATATTTTCCTTGTGATCCCATTTGCGCACCGATGCACTGCGGTTTTACTTTGTGTTGGTGTGGCCATGACATTAAATGTGATTTTTTATATGTTGTGCATGTTGTTTTATGCCATTGGCTATATATTTAGCCATTGGCATATATTAACATTATAATACGTAAGTTTGGTCCGCTTTCATGGCTCTGATTTTATGTTTGACAAAATGTAAATCGTTTTATTTTGGTTTACATTTCTACATGCTTACATGCCTGCACAACTTCATGATTCACTATATACCTTAATTTGCATGCTACACTGCTGTGCATGGGGTAATTAGCATACATGCGCCGGGAGCTGCGCAGCTCTGGCATACACTGGTAGTGCACGTGGAAACAGCTCTTACCTGAATCGCTCGACGGCCATATTCAGTGCTAGATCGCTAACACTACTCCGGCGCATGGCGCAAGCTTCATGAATCCCGGGGATAGTCTTTACTTTAACAGAGTATAGTTGTCATGTGAGCATCTGGCTGGATATAATCTTGAAAGGTCTTAATAAGGCTACAAACTAAACAAGTCTGGTATAATTTAGATTACACAATCTTACTTATATGATGAACGATAATTTGACTGTCATTTGGTTTACACCAAATCGGTAAATGTGTCTTCTGTTGCTATTTTGCACTATGTTAAAGGTGAGTGAACATAGGAGAACTTGTGATGTAAAGATATCTGCTCATCTTAGGTGTAGCACAATATTTATCAGTACTCATCTGATGTGTTGTGTTTACCAGTGATTTACTACTGTATTGCATACAGTGAGGTAACACAGAGAAGAAAATCCTGCTGACAGATATGGAGAATTGTAGGGTGTACCTAATTCTGCATGTGACAAGTTTTAAACCTTTTTTTCTTTGTTACTTTTTTAATTGTTACACAAGCAGGATATCAGAAAAAATAGAACCATAAGCAATTTTAAAGAACTTAACATGCATCAACGAGCTATTTCTGCAGAAGGCCTACCATTGCAAAAAGACATGGGGAAAAATGAATTTCTTTAAAGGTAAAATTAAGGACATGGCTGTTTCTAGCTTTGCAATAAATATCCAAAGACATTTAAAATGAGTCAAAAACTTATGGAGAAGTCTAAAATATTAAGTGGAAAACTTCAGATTACTCTCTTCCTGAGCAATATACTGCTATGACTGCTTTGCATTTCAGACAGAGGAAACAATACAGTAGAAGATGGTGAAAGAATTGTTAAAATGATTGCTCTGATACTAAATTGGGGTGATAAATTATACACATTTGAAAATAATTCCAGTAGAAATAATTTCTCAATGATTCTACAGAGAACTAAAGTTCTGGATACTTTGCGTTTTTTTAATAATAACTGAAAGAGCACATCAAGCTTTGACTCTCATGTCTTTAGATAACACAATAAATAAAGTTTTTGTTATCAGCTTTGTGGATTCTCAGCAAAATAACTGCATCTTAAAAGCATTGTGGGTTTCAGATAGGAAACTTCTTTAGTGGTTTTATGATTTATGCACATGATGACTAGATTTTTGTGACATGAAATGTGTTTTTATACAACTATTAAAATATGTAGGCATAAAAAATCTTATGAATCTGCAAGTCTTTTTTCACTTCAGGACATAACATGCCTGTCAGCCGTCTGCCTGCATGCTCATTAGAACTTTAAATGAAAGGGACTACTGAGGACTGAACAAACTGCACCTTAATTCCTTTAAATATAAAATTATAGTTATTGTCTTCATCTTCTTCCTGGCAATAACAGAATGCTAAGGAAAAATGTTGTATAGAATCAGTCTCACATTTTCTAGCAAGATTTTTAAAACTTTCATATAACTTTGAATTGTTAGATGTGTACTTATCATTCCTAGTGGTTTTTGATGAAAATATCATCCCAAACTATGGTTAGAATTTTTTACATAAAATGTAATTGAGGCATAACTTTGGATCTTCTGGTTGTACATAGTGAAATTAATTTAATTTCCATTGCTCTGTTATGAGTTTTTAATCTGACGAAATAATGTGTCTGCTAAAATGAACTTGCCTTCTCACTTTACATAATAAATAGTTACTACTATTTTATATAAAATGGTTATGAAAGCGCATTTCAAAAAATGTAGCTTCTTTTGATTTTTATTTAGACACAGTTTACAATTCTATTGCTGTCTGTGAATGAATTACCCAATTAATAGTAATCCAATACATCCAGTTAACATTGTAAGAATAAATCTTAGCTAAAATGCTAGTATACTATATTCATAAATAAATGTTCAATCTCATAAATGAGAATTTCATTGTGTAGCCATATACATTGCAGACATTGTTTTGTGAGAACATACACAATGTGTTCTGTTGCAGAACTGACATGGGCATGAATCATTTACTACTACACCTAGGATGATGGTGGACTAAAATATGTCATCCTAACAGTTGTTTTATATATATGCACAATACCTTATCCGATCAGCTTATACACTAGTTACTATCTGTTTTACTACCTGTCTGCAGCTTGCTGTGCAAGGGCAACTGTAGTATATCACAGAGATAGTAACTGGATATCGCAATGTCACAACTATGCTTAACAGCAAGTGCAGCTATGAACTATATATATATATATATATATATATATATATATATATATATATATATATATATATTGGGGCGGCTCGTGGCATCGGACTGCCGGACTGCAGCCCCCTCAGCTAAAAAGAATAAACTGTGATGAGTGAGAAAAAATGTAATAAAAAAAAATACCTTTTTTTTTTTGTTTAAAACAAACTTCGAGTCCGCAACTCGGAAGTACACGCATGCGCACTTTAACCGCCTCGGGCTGCGGCGGTTTTAAACAGCTTTTCTTTTTTGTTTTGATTGCAGCCCAGAGGAGTAATGAAGGTATCATTGTGATGCCCAGAAGTCTATGCGGTTCCAAACCGCATAGAATTGGAAGGGGCTCGGACTGCGACGTCCGCAGGCACGTCATGACGTGCTTGCTGGGCTAAATCCTGCTGATTAGTTGTTGCTCTCTTCCCGGGCTTTATGTGCTGGGAAAAGAGCGAGAATCAATCAGTCAGTTGTGGGTTTGTGGATTCATTCGTGACTGTCTGAGGGATTTGAAAAATCAGTTGCACAGAAATAACCAGGGATCTCTGTACCCTTGTGAAAGGGGGTCTTTTTTCCTCATTCACTGCTAAGATTTATAAATGTCAGTAGCGTAAGTCGGTGGGTTTCTCAGCCATTCGATGTTGTCTTCTCCTGCATGGCTGAATGTAGCAGCCCCAATGGCAGAAAAGGCATAGTGGTATTGTTTCAATAGATGGACCTCAGTCTTAAGTGGTGAAAGCAGCCGTGAATAATGTTGCCCAAGGATCCACACAGGACCACCATGAGGGAGATGGCACTGGAGTTTGGTATACGAGTTCTTCTGTTTGGAGTTTTTATGTAAGTGGCCTCATATCTTGTTTGATTTTTTCCAGTTCAACTTTGTCAAGTTTTTTGAATGCTCATTGTATGTGGTGTACTGTACAAAATGACCTTGGATTTATTGCATACTCAGCCTTTTTGTTTATTACTGGGACTTTCTGTTTTTCTGCTTAAAGATTACTGGTGACATTTGCAAGGGGTGGTTTGATTATTTGTTCTATTGCTATGAGATTGTACTTGTACAAAGTGAGCTTAAGCAGCTTCCCTCGAATGTAGTAACCGTGGTTAGACTGCAAGGTGTGTTGTAATGTAATGTACTATGCAGATGTTTTTTTTTTTTTTTTTGCTTTTTTGCTTATTGCACTGTACAGTAGTATGGGGGTCTCCTTTATTTTCAGTACCCTGTTAACTCGAAGTTTGCTGCCATGGTTATGTATTTTCTTAAGCAAATCTGCTGTTACGTTTATTAACCAGTTTGATATTAGCAAGACAGTCTTTTTGAAAGAGGCTAGAAGAATAAGGTGAATGTCTAACCCCTTGCTAGTATTATATCTAGTGGGTACTTTTTGCAGATAGAAAATATCGTAGCTTCAGGCAGTCAGATAGTAGAAAGGAGCTGTAAGAAAGGCTGTGCTCGTATAGAAGAAAGCATGTAGTATAAAGGAAACTTGGGGAATTCACAGTTCTAGGTTATTGTGCTTGTCATGGTGGGTTCTGCAAGTATTATACAATGGGTGCCGCAAACCAGCCAATCGGAGACTGTATGCATTGTTGAACCTGACAACAGATTAATAATTTTACTCAATAGTCACTGTCTTCCAAGAGTAAGAAGTCTTTTTCTAAAGAGTATCTGTACCCATATTGCTAATCTAGTTAAAATAATAATAAGAAACATCAGTAGCCTTTCTTCTTTGTACAACTTGATAAAAAAAAGTTTTACCGTCTGTTTTGGTGTCTGCTAAATAGCTAGTGTAACTCTCTCTACAAAAATTGGTGTTACTGATTTAATTCTCATTCTTTTATACATAAGTTATTAATTTATAATAACACTTTCATGTGATTGTACGGGTGCCTACTATTACTTCAGGTTCAGCAAGTTTAAAAGAAGTCATTTGAGGACTCAGAGATACTTGTGTACAACACAGGCAGAGCATGGCACAGTGTAAAGAAAATCTTAGTTTCAAGTTAGAATATGCACTGGCACCCCCTGCTCAACACTGCAAAATAAAATGTTGGGAAAAGTGAATCAAAGATGGAATAAGACATTCCAGGGAATAAGAAACTAAAGATGCCTTTGAAGACAGTTTAGGAGAAAATCCAAGCTTTTAGGCTAGATTTACTAGGAAGCAAAACAATTACAGGTCTTATCTACAGAAAGTTTAACAACAAAGAGAAACACTGCTATCACTATCGGATACCAGTGTGCAGAATGAAAAAGTATTTTTGCAAAATACAATACACAACATTCAAAATTATCTGACTTGTCTCTTATGCATAGACTAGATAGGAATTGTACTCAAAATCCTATGCTAAACACACAGATGCTCTTGATTTATACAATAGATTGCATGACAGGAGATATTCATTAGAAGTATTAACTGCATCTTTAAGAAGAACTGTTTCAACTTATAACTGCACTCATGGAAAGGGCTTTGTTAACTTTGAGTCTAAAACAGATTCCTCAAAGAAGATATTTTATGCAAGATGATATTATCTCTTTGTGGAAAATTTGACTCAAATTTCAAGACATTGCTGTTCTATCTTATCAAAAGATACAGTACTTGCTAATACTCTGACTGTTGGTCCAAGTGTTTCTTATTAATACTCTCCTACCCTTATAGACAGACATCCTCTCCAGATTCCCTTCTGTTAACGATACCTCCCATACCCCAGTGCTATCTGTGAGGGCTGTAATGTTTGTCCATGCAAAGATAATATGATATATAACAGAAAGGATTATGATTGGGCCATTGATCATAACCCATTTATTATATATTCGAGACATAGATGGTTCTATGTAAGGCTTTGTCCAGATTTCTTGCTCTGAGGTTGAGAGGTGTGAGTGTCAAAGCCATCACCATCAGCCAGAGATATTTCAAATTGTGACATACTTGTTGCACCCCACTCCCCCATGTAGTGACTCTGGATTTGTCCAAGCAAGGCAATGAGCAGTTATGCAGTGTAAGTGTGCAGAGTATTCCCCCATCCAAGGTAGACACAAGTACTACAGTGGCTTTTCATCTGTCCTTGATTTTGCAGAATGTTCTGGTTTTCTGTCATATTTTTATACTGTTGATTTATGCTTCTTATTATTCAGAAAATGCATGCTGTCGCAGTGCCCTGTTGCTCTGTGTTTAAGTAGCAATGCTTTAATGACCATCAAGTAAGCTTGTCTGAGACTGTAAGATGCAGGTAAGCTTTAATAAGCATACTGTTAAAGAATTACCAACACTGAAATCCTTTTTGTTGTTGCCATGCAGAGAATATTTACATAACATGATAATGTATAAGCCTTAGGTATTGAAATGCATATGACAGTATTTGTAATAAAGGACAGGATTACAGTATTTTCAGAAGTTCATTACATTTGTTGAAGACTCACAGTCATCTTTGCAGGCTTTACCCGTAAACTAAACAGAATGCCAATCTATCATGTGTAGTCTATAACCTGTGCAGTAATCCTTTAAGCAATTTATCTTGAGCTTCTTTCTTGTCTGCTGTTCATTTTTTAATTTTATCAAGTTTTCCCCATGAAACAAGTAGATAGTTGTTGTCAGGCAGCAGGTCTTTTTTGGATAAGAACATTTTTACAAGTGGGAGTATCACAGAGATTGCTACTTTCAGCATGTTACTTGGTACTTTTATAAAGCTGAATATAAATTATAATTAGAACTGCAGTGGAAGGAGAAGTGGTTTAAGCTGCGTGTGTTTTTCTTTATACTTGATTTTGACTGGCATTCCAGTCATGTATTTAAAAAGTAATTTATTTTTTCATGCCTCACAACCTTTTTGTTTCCATCTAGCTGTCATGTAGCCAATGCATTGACATATTTTTTCTTCTACACTTTATTTTGTCTTGATTAGACTCTCATAATGATGGCTTGGCACCCAGGGCAGCGTATTTAATTAAAATTCTAGTTGTTGTGGTTTTGAACATAGCTCCACCCCTTTCTAGTTGGCCACACCCCTTCTCATTGGCCCCACCCATTCAGCTGTCTCCTGCAGCCCCTCTTTAATTTGAAGCCACCAGCCGCCACTGAATATATATATATATATATATATATATATATATATATATATAAAATTATAATTTCTAAGTGAAAGCACTTAATCACAGTTCAGAGTTAGTATTTTTTTTTCATTTTTTATTTTCTTAGACGTTTGCACGTTATAAGTGATTCTCTTCTATTATAAATGGTTTTACAATTTTATATATATATATATATATATATATATATATATATATATATATATATATATATATATATATATATATATATATATATATATATATATATATATGTACATGGGTCTACTTCAAATGATTGAAAGTTCATATGATCGACAAACTTTTAAGTGATCCAAACGTGTTGACCACTAGCCCAAAAAATGATGAAATATGTAATTGTTTAATGAAGCGCTTTTCGTCAGCAAAAATACAATAACTTCTTCAGATACCAACCAAGTTACAAATCACTTTTTTTAAAAACTTTGTTAAAACATCACATGGTACTAATAAACCAATCAACCAACAAAAGTTTTATACATCACCACTAAGATTAAAGTGACAACACAATGAAGTGCTGTTTTTTTAAAAAGTAAGTTCGATGTTTCTATTTAATGGGATGATATGCAGTCACTAAATAATGGTATTACATACCTCTGACCTCTTTCTGCAAGACATCTGGACAAAGCATGACATACTTGGGGGACAGGGGGCTGGAAAGAGGGACATATCTCACATAATGATGTTACAAACTGAAACAGTTGCCAGTGCCACAGGCTTTGTTGTAACATAACATCCTTGAAGGATATGATGTCTGAAACACCAATGGATGTCAACAGTTACTGACTACAATCCTCACATTATCCTACTGCTTCCACAAAAGCAGACATTGTCTGAGGAACAGACCAAACATAACAGGCAAACCTCTGGACAGTATGTGGACATCAGAACAGTTGAGAGGTATGTCAGAGACATATCACTGTCACACGTTAAGTCACGCAGAAAATGCATGTCCAGATGAACCTTGTTAAACTAGCAACCCACTATGTGTATAACAGCATTACTGACTTACAATCTGTACCCAATTCTAGAGCTTTGTTTCCCATGCTGTTGGACTGTCTCCACATGTCTTCTCCTGAGAGGTATTCCCACCTACTGTCTGTGAAGCTGTAGCCCCCACACCTCCATAATGGCCTCCACACAGGCAAGGAAAAGGAGCAAGGCACACTTGAAGGATGTAATTATAGCACTGTGTTGCTGCAGCATTGGCAAATGGAAAGACAACACAGCTGCTTTGGATGCAAGTAGCAAGTGGTCCACTGGCTGGTGCACAGGCCGTCACCCGCTCATGAGCAGTACCTACAAAAGGCAAGCTTCTACCTATGCAACACGGGTCACAACCCATCTACACAAAGACAGACTGCGACTACACAAACCTAAACATTTGCATTGTTGTGAGGAAACTCCTGAGCACTATACAGGTATGTCAAGTCATGTAAGCTTGTAGTGCAATGCAGTAGGAGGTATGTAATAATGGGAAATAGGAAGTTTCACAAATATGTCTCAACAAGACTTGCTCTACTGATATAGTGCTGATCAGCACCTATGGCCATAGAACCTGGGTCTGTTTTCAATGACATAGATCACAGCTCAGGCCCTGAGTCACCCCAGGAAAGGATGGTTCACATATCACTACTACTGGAGTGTCTGTTGAACATTACTGACTGTGACACTGCTAGGCCAGCTAGTGGGATGTCGTGAACATCCATATGTTACTTGTGAATACAAATATGATACACATATGTCTCACAAATCTAAGAGACCTATACAGGGTATGTGCATAGTAAACTACTGCCAAAGACGTGTGTGTTGAACTGCACGTGATATACTGAGCTCATACCATTCAACTGTCTAGTGTTATGCACACTGACCATATGTGTGCCTCATATTTGTAGTCATTTACTCATAGAGTTGTGTTATGTCTGGCAAATCAGTGGCAAATTTGTGAAGACTGACATTAGAACATAATAGCATACATATGAGTGTCGGACATCCTCCAGAGTATTTCTGTGAATGCCATGCCTAGTGTGCTATCAACTGACTTAAATTTGTTACAGCAATATTATTAAATTGTCACTAATGTTGGGCCATTGTCCCCCATTTAAGTGTGGCATCCTACAGATATCCTGCTCTAACAGGTTGAGAGGTATGACTGAGCGGCAAGAGTGTAAATACAATGTGCCATACTGACATAGAACAGATATGTATATCAGGCATTACCTATGCACATGTATGTATGAGTAGGTGTACCTGGAAGCCTCATAACAACAGACATGAGATGCAAAATGTCAGGCAAATAAACTGTACATGTACACATGTGTAATCTTAGTTTCTGTATATCCATCAGATATAAATTTCTACAGCTACTGGTTGTTGCATTGCTCTGACACAGATTGGTACTAGAATAAGCATGATTATCAGGTTGAAATTGGAGAGGTGTCCAACTGTGTCATGACCTTGTGTCCATGCCTAATACAAATAGCTATATGAGCACCTACATAGTTGTCTGGACTCAGCAATATCTTACTTGTAAAACTTGCTTCACCAAGGTAGAGTAATCCCCTTTGCTGGACAGCAGCAATACACAAACCACATAATCGGGTGCTATATGTACAGGGCCAAAAAGGAGCAAGCACTGACTTGGAAGCAAGTCAACCTTTATCTGAATGAGCATATAAGGTCACAGGTGAATTACTGTAAGGCTAACTATGAGAACAAACTGGACACATCCACCAAGCCTAATCACAAGGCCGTCTTCACATATGTCTTCAATCTCAGAGGCAACAGCCCAACCCACACTGTAATTGTGGTCAATCACAACACACACACAAACACACACACACACACACACACACACACACACACACACACACACACACACACACACACACACACACACCATAGCTATAACCAAACTGCTGCAGACAGGTTAAGGGAAAAAATCAGCCCCCCCGTCCCACCTTTAGTATAGGTGGATATCTACAGCACCTGCACCCCTCCCCTCATCATCAGGGAGCAGATGCATAATGCCTAATCAAAGTCAGCAAAGGTAAGCCTCCATGGGACCTGATAACATCCCTGTCTGCATCCTACATAAACTCAGACATATGCTCCCTGCTCCATTACACACTGTACGCAAGCAAAGCCTGAGCACCATTGACATCCCATCTGCAAGGAAGATGGCCACTGTCATCTCTGTATGCAAAGGTGAATGATGAATGGTGTATTATAGCAATAGCCCATGCTTGGGTGTGGGTAATGCTGGATTTACCTATGGTTGGTGTGGTTTGTTCATGAGGGCGAAGCCCGAGTGGCCAAACAAAGCCAACTGTGGGTAAATCCAGCATTAACCACACCCAGAAGTGGATTTCTGCTATTATACAATGACATTATTTAAGAAAAAAATAATTACTTTTCTTAAATAATGGCATTGCATAATGCCTCCTTGCTGCCCTTCTGCAGCTGTCTGGTATTCTGCGGCAGTTCTGATGTACTGCGCATGCGTATGCCTACACAGTACATCAGAGCTGTGGGCAAAAGCAATGGAGAAAGCAAGATCTCCATTGCTTTTTATAAACTGTTTCACTAGGTTAAATGGGTTTAACATAGCGAGACAGCTTTAAAAAAGCAACGGAGAATCTCCGTTGCTTTTTTAAGCTGTCTCGCTATGTTAAACCCATTTAACATAGCGAGACAGTTTTGAAAAAAGCAATGGAGAAAGCAAGATCTCCGTTGCTTTTACAAACTGTCTCGCTATGTTAAATGGGTTTAACATAGCGAGACAGCTTTAAAAAAAGCAACGGAGAATCTCCGTTGCGTTTTTAAAGCTGTCTCGCTATGTTAAACCCATTTAATATAGCGAGACAGTTTTGAAAAAAGAAACAGAGAAAGCAAGATCTCCGTAGCTTTTTACAAACTGTCTCGCTATGTTAAAGGAGTTTGACATAGTGAGATAGCGTTAGAAAAAGCAACGGAGAATCTCCGTTGCTTTTTTTAAAGCTGTCTCGCTATGTTAAACTTGTTTAACATAGTGAGACAATATGAAGCAACTGGGTGACCGGACCTTTTTTCCATTACTATAACTGATTTACAACGTGCACGCTGACCAATCAGCATGCACATTTTTGAATATTAATGGGGGGTTGTTGTATAATATGCAATTTACTTGCTTTCATTGGGGGGAACATGACACATCAGGACCAGGAGTGTGATGCAAGTTCATACTGTGCTGATAGATGACAGGTGTATGAAGTGGTTGTAAGTAGTGGCTAATCATAGTCACTGTTGATGTGCAGGTTTTGTAAATAACTTTGACCAATGTATGAGGTCCTGTGATGTGCTTTCCTGTTTATGTCTTCCAGGTGACATGCAGCGGCCAAGACAGCCAGCATATACTGCAGCTGAAAATGCAGCCATCACAGATACCATCATCCAGCACAATGGGGTGATGTTTGGCCATAGCCAACACAATCTGCGGGAGCAGATTGCTCTGTGGGATTACCTTGTCAACAGAGTTAACAACTTGGGCCACCATGAACGCACATATGATCAGGTCAGGCATTGAATGACTGACCTGATATACCATGAATTGTAAAGGGCTGATGCTGTGGCCAGGGACTGTACCACTACAGGTGTGGGTCCTGCCACACAGGCCCACTTACACCAACAGAGGAGATCCTTGTCAACCTTGGGGTGGCCACCACACACCAGCAAAGTCAACAAACACAAGTTGTGGAGGTGGGTGGCACCCAGGCAGCAGGTGAGGAACATCCAGGTAAGGTCCCAGTGCACATCATTTGAATACTGTAGCAGTCATACTGGCTTCTGTAGAGTACCTAGATGCATATATCGGCCAGACTGCATTTGTGGGTGGGGTTTTGTAATAAACACAAGTGCAAATCTATGGTGAAGGACAGCAAATTGTGTAGTATCAGAGCTTGTACCGTACATGTGCAGAAAAGTAACAGTCATCTTGTACCAATGCCACATGCGAGTCAGCTGACAATACCTCTCCCCCACAACTTCATAGGTACCTCTGGTCTGGATGTGTTACAGCAGCCTGAAGCTGGTGAGTATGGGATTGTCCTGTTGTGGCTCACCAGTACCCTAGGCATGTTAAGGTCATGCATTTTGCCATGCACACAACTGTTACTCTTAGCCATATTGCGATATTTGCATGCTCACTTGTGGTGGGGTTAACTGCATTGCATCACAGTGGTCATCACAGGGGCCCTTTTGCAGGAGATGTAACATATCTGTAGCATACCTCACAACCTGTCGTTGCAAGACATCTGGACAAAGACTGACAAAATGGGTGGACAAAGGCCAAACACTAGGGACCTATTTTAAAAATTAGTCTTACAGAATGCATATAAAAGGTGTACACACCCCTGTTAAAATACCAGGTATTTGTAATATACAAAAATGAGACCAGAATAAAACATTTCCAAAATCTTCCAGCCTTTAATGTGATCTATAACTTGTACAATTCAATTGATAAACAAACAAATCTGTTAGGGGAACAATTATGAAAAACAAAGCGTAGAATAAGCTAGATGCATAAGTGTGCACAGGCTGAAGCTAATACTGTGTTGAAGCAGCTTTTGATATAATTACAGCATTACATCTTCTTAGGTACACACCTGCCATTAATTACATAATTACTTACATTAATTACAGAGACTCTTTGATAAACACCAAATAATGGTCAGCTGTCCTACTTGGATTTTCCTGACATTTACTCAGTTGCCTGCTACAGCAACAGCGATGATTTCATAGAGCTTACAAAGCATCAAAGGGATCCTATTGCTGAAAGGTATCAGCCCAGAGAAGGGTACAAAAACATTTCCACAGCAGTGCATATACCATGGAACACAGTAAAGACAGTCATCAAAAGGTGGTGAAAATATGGGGCAATAGTGACATTGCAAAGAAGTGGACATCCCTCCAAATGTGATGAAAAGACAAGACCAAAACTGCCCAGGGAGGCTGCCAGGAGACTTACAGCAACACTAAAGGAGTTAGAGGAATCTCTGGCAAGTACTGGTTGTGTACTACATGTGACAACAATCTCCCATATTCTCCACATGTCTGGCCTATGGGGTAGGTTTGGAAGATGGACGTCTTTTCTCACATGGTACAACATCCAGGTCTGGCTAAATTCTCAGGAACAATACATCAGATCTCTCAAAAGCATGTGGGAAAATGTGATATGGTGTAATGAGAACAAGGTTGCACTTTTTGGCCACAATTTCAAAAGGTTTGTTTGGCGCAGTAACAGCACTGTGCATCATGAATAGAATACCATCCCCACAGTGAAGCATGGTGATGGCAGTGTCCTGCTTTGGGGTTGCTGTTCATAAGCTGGAATTGGGCCTTTAGCCAAGGCAGAAGGGATTACGAACAATTCCAAATACCAGTCCCTTTTGGCCCAAAATATTCAGATGTCTGATAGAAAGCTGTAGATGAAGGGGAATGTCACCTTTCCACACGACAATGACCCAAACCATACATCCAAATCAAAAAAAGAAAGGCTTCACCAGACGACAATCAACGTTTTGGAATGGGCCAGCCAGAGTACATGCCTACATCAAATAGGAAACCTGTGGTGTGTCCTGATGATGGATGTGCACAAGAGATGCCTTTACAATCTGACAGAGTTGGAGGGCTTCGGGAAGGGAGACTGTGCAAATATTGCTATGTTAAGATGTGCCATGCTGATAGACACCTTTCCAAGAGGACTGACTGCTGTAAATAAATCAAAATGTGCTTTAACAAAGTATTAGTTTAAGGGTGTGCACACTCATGTAACCAGCCTATTGTACATATTGCACTTTCTATATGTTACCCCTAAACAATCTTTTTGTTCTTCAATTGGATTGCGCAGGTTATAGGTCACATTAAATGTGAGAAAAGTTATGACATGATTTATGTGGTCTCATATTATATATCAGAAAAACCTGGCATGTTAACAGGGGTGTGTGCACTTCTTATATGCACTGTAACTTTAGAATGTTGTTAGAGTAACTGATTTTGTTTTAACATACATTTACTGCAGGTTTTGAAGTGTGAAACTCAGTTTATGTCATTAATTAATGATGTAAATCCTCAGACCATCCCAGTAATGTGTCAGACAAACACAGGATTTATGAGGAACAGACCAACATATGAGCCACACATCCAGACATTCAAACTCTGTACAATTGAGAGGTATGATCTGTAGGGGTTGCCACTGTGCTGTACAGGTGAACAGCAATAATGTGTACATGGTTGCAGTGTGTGCTAGGTGAAGGCCCATCACCGAATAACACTACTTATGTATCACAGAGGTGTATATTAATAGTAACATTGAGTGGAATGGGCTGCACTGCATGATGTTGAGGGTCTGTCCAGAGAGTGTATGTTGTGGTCTGACTGTGTCGTGAATGTCACCAGTTGGGTATTGTGAGTTCTTTGCAATGCCTTTGTGCCACCTCACCTGTATGTGTCTGTGTGTGTCCATGTGTGTGTGTGTGTGTGTGTGTGTGTGTGTGTGTGTGTGTGTGTGTGTGTGTGTGTGTGTGTGTGTGTGTGTGTGTGTGTGTGTGTGTGTACACCACCAAACCTTATAACGCAGATATTATTTTACATATGTTGTCTTCCCCTCACAGGTGGACATGGTAGTTGTGGTCTCTTATGCTCAGAATCTGATGTCAGTGTCTCTGCAGACTAAGACAATGATGGTGGTCATAGTGGGGCACAGGTGAGGTTCTCATGGGCTGAATCTGTGCCATCAGTTGGCATCCCACAGTCATCCACAATGTTCCCGCACACATTCACAATGCCCACACATACCCCATCTCCAGCAGCCACAGATAATGGACAGTTGTCAGGTAGTGGCATGGAACAGGCTAGTGTGGTGACTATGGCAAGTGTGTGTAGACACTAGCCATAGCCAGAGTGCAGGTGAGGTCCCACACATGCGGATGGACAGGGGTGCCCAGAGGAGGACTGCTGCCTGTCAAGCCGCTATCACAAGTGCCAAAGCCAGTGTCACCAGATGCATGTTTTGGGCTGTCATGGATGCACAGGCATGTAGTAAATGCAACACCAGACAAATACTCAGGGTCTTGGATGCAACTCTTCCTGGCTTACTTGGTGACATACATGACCTTGTTGAGGCCACATGTCAAAATACTGAGGTCATGAACAGATGGTGGGGTGAGACCTTGGCAATCCTTGACCATGGCATGTCTGTGCTAGAGCATATGGTTGGTGATGGGCATCGGCCATGTGGACATAGTTCAGCACCAACATCAGCTGAAAGTCTACGGGGCCATGCACCTTCACACTCCCATAGTGGCAGTACCACCAGCAGTACTGAAGGGGGTGCTGTCCACACTACAATGGAGCAGGCCATGGGTACATGGTCCTGGATGGTCCCATCAGGGACACAGATCCAGCAGACAGCAGTCACCATTGGGAAGCAGTATTGCATCTAGTGTTGGGCCTGGTGGTGCCAGTGAGATCCCTAGCAGGACCAGTTCCCATGTCGAGGCCGGAGACGGTGAACTGTACACCCTGCCATGTACGGTCAACAGCTGTCCAACATACCCCTGTGTAGGGCAGCCACATGGCATGACTGTGTGCATACAAACACACACACACATCACTGTCACAGCCAGGTCACCTCCAGACACACACACACACACACACACACACACACACACACGCACACACACACCACCTCTGCACGGCCCATTCATAGAACACCCCTTCAAACACACACACACATGATGTCAACTGTATGGCCCAGCCTAAACCTCTGGCAAAACCACACAATACCCTGTGCATATGATGATACCTGTGCCACATCCCTGTCATCCATACCACCGATGCAGGGACATGCTGATATGCTTCTGATGCACAGGGTGAATTAGAAACAGTTTAGCTATGTAATGCTGTGTAAGGTGCTGTAAGCTGGCATTTGTAATAGGTAAACTTCAGAGTGTATATACCCTTTCAGCCATGATGCATTATTGGTGTTATTAACACTGACTGAATGTAGTCTCACATGCTGTATTCTGTTTGTGTTCTAGGTGTCTGTGTGTCAGCATGATGTGGACCCGCAGACATTGCCAATGAGGGGTATGGCAGAGTGGTATCACATTGATCTTGTCAGAGATGAGGTACAGCTGTATATGTACACATTTACCATGTCTGTGTAACAGTTATTGCATGTAATACAGAGCTTACAGGGCTGAGGGATGTATACAGGTAAGTCTATGGTAGTTGAAGGTCAGCAACCCTTGTAAAGTGGACAATGGTAAGTGTAGTGGATGGAACACACCTCAGATTGGTAAAACCCACACCCCCAGAGGATATTGTGCTGACCAAACACACAGAGAATACTGTTCCTACACACACAGTCTCACACAGACACACACACACACACACACACACACACACACACACACACACACACACACACACACACACACACACACACACACACACACACACACACACACACACACACACACACACACACACACACACACACAGGTGGCACAGATCTAATAGTGTGACGACTGTTCCAAGGTAGCTGTAAAGTGAATAACATCACATGTCCTTATGATGTATGGCAATGGGGGTGTACTGGGTGTGGAAAGACTCATTAGAGTGCCACCTATGAGTCTACACACTCACAAACACTGCTATACACACCAATGCACAAATAATAGCCAGTATTGACATTAGCAGCCCTGCCTATCATGTTATCATTCCATACAGTTACATAGCTGTTGCACATGGTACAGGGCTTATAGGGCTGAAGAGTGTTCACAAATACCTCTACAGTGGATGTGAACATCAGCCTTTGTAAAGCGGACCTTGGGACATTTATTTGGAGTACCATGGACTAAAAATGTAAAAAACACCCCCCACTGGATATAGCTTTCACTCAAACACATACACAGGATATAGTTCTTGCACACACACACACACACACACACACACACACACACACACACACACACACACACACACACACACACACACACACACACACACACACACACATACACACACACATTTGCCAGGACTGAGATTAGAACCCCTAGCTATCTAGTTATTGCTAATACAGTGTTATGCATTTATCACATGCACCACAGAGCTTATAGTATGAACAGTGTTCAACAGTTCTTCTAAGGTGTACAACATCACCAGCCCTTGTAATGTATGGCAATGAGCAGGGTACTGGGAGAGTGAGGCCGCAAAATCCTGTATCCAACAAATATACACACTTACATATTTGCTAGGACTCAGATTAGAACCCCCTACCTATGTAGTCATTGGTACTATAGTGTTATGCAGTTACCGCATGCACCACAGAGTTTATAGGGTGAATGGTGTCCCAAGGTAGCTATATAGTGAATAACAACACAAGCCCTTGTAAAGTATGACAACAGTAGGTGCACTGGGTGAGAAAGGCCTCAAACTACTTTCGCCCACATGTTTACAGACTCACAAACACATTTATAGACAATAATGCACACATACACATTTGCCAGTATGAGATCCATAGATTCTTAGGTTCACAGGTGTGTACTAGGTGAATGGCCATGAAGCCTTTACAAGCCTCGCCCATAGGTTTACCCTGGCATCATGCCACCTGACAATAGTCCCCAGTGTGTCTAAAAAGTATAGCCATTGGTGTGATCCCCAGGGTGGGATTTCTATTCCCCATCCATTCATCCAGATTTCTCCTGAAGAGGGCCAGTGAGGTGATCTGCTTGACATGTATGTGAAGTCTATTCCATAGCATGGGCAGTCTCTGGGTTATGAACCTGTCCCTCCAGCATGTTCTGTTGATTGTGGAAATGAGGTTGTAGTCTCTGGAGCATGTGGTGCAGTCAGATTGGGTTCTTTAGATGTAGAATTCCTGACAGGGCTAGGTCAGACATGGCTATGTAAGTCAAACAGAGATCACCTCAAGGTAGCCAATATGAGACAGAGAATAGTTGGAGATCTTGGGGTCTGTCCATATAGGACAAATGTTTAAGGCCTAGGATCCTCTTTGTGATGTACTTTTGCAGCCTCTCCAGTTGTTGCAGGTGTCCAGTGAGGTACATGCCAAATGGCCCATTGTACTCAATTAGCCTAATGTGTGGAGAGTAGAGGGAGACAATGACCTCTTACTTCCTGGATGCAACACCATTAGTAATGAGATGTGCCACATAGAAGGACTTTCTGAACACAGTGGCACTGTGGTGGTGAACAGAGAGCCTGCTGTCATCCTGTGTTCCCAGTTCTCTTATAATAACTTCAGTATTCAGTAGACTACTATCGATGTGGTGATTCATGGGAACCAAGTTGTTCCCAAAGGGGATGTCGGCACTTTTTCTGGTAATGAGCTAAAGTCTAGAGTTCTGACACCAGTCATAGGTCTCAGTGAGGCCTTTATACAGGCTGTCAACATCACATGGGGAAGTAATAATAGCACCCAGCTTGCATCTGCGAACATTGTCAGCCAGAGTCCATTAGTGTTAGGCTGGACATCAGAGGTGTAGATACTAAACATGAGGGGACCCAGGACCAAACCCTGTGGGGCTCCACTCATGACTGGTCGGCAGTCTGACATGCTTTCCACTGCTTTCACACCATGGGTTCTATATGTGAGGCAGTTTGCAAGCCACCTAGTGATATCGGGGTTGATGCCTTGCTGAGTGTGTTTGTCTATGATTCCTGAGTGGGGAATGGTATCCAAGGCATAGAAGGCCTGCCTATCTTGTTATTTATTCCATACTGTTACATAGTTATAGCATGTGGCACAGAGCTTAAAGGGCTGCAGAGTGTTGACAGCTACCTCTACTGTGGATGACAACAGTGGACCTTGTAAAGTGGACATTGGGACATGTACTGGGTGGACCACAGCAAAAAATTGCAACCCCCCCAATAGATATGGTTCTCACCCATACCCACACAGGATACTGTTCTCGCTCGCACAGACACACACTTGCCAGGAATGAGATTAGCACCCCTACCGATCTAGTTATTGTTACTGCAGTACTATGCATTTATCACACATGCCACAGAACTTATCAAAAGAAGGGTGTCCCAAGGTACTTCTAAGGTGAAGAACATCACCAGCCCTTGTACAGTATGGCAATGGGAGATGTATTTGGTGAGGAAGGCCACAAAACACTTTACCCATAGACATACACACTTACAAACACAAATACAGTCACATACACATTTGCCAGGGCTGAGATTAGAAGCCCTACCTATCTAGCTATTGCTACTACAGTGTTATGCATTTACTGCATGCACCAGAGAGGCTATAGAGAGCAGGGTGTCCCAAGGTACTTCTAAGGTGAGGAACATCACCAGCCCTTGTAAAGTATGGCTATGGGAGATGTACTTGATGAGAAAAGCCACAAAATACTTTAACCAACAGATATACACACTTACAAACACACTGACACACACATTTGCCAGGACTGAGATTAGAACCCCTACCTATATAGTGATTTGTACTATAGTGGTACACAGTTATCGTGCGCATCACAGAGCTTATGGGATTAAGGGTTGACCAATGGTACATCTAAAATTACTGACATCAGAAGGACTGCTAATGTAGGGCAATGGGAAGTGTACTGGGTGTGAACGGGCTCAAAATCTTTAATCTACAGACACATATACATACACATACACAAACTTTTACACTTGCCAGAACAGAGATTAGAACCCTTACTTAACTAGTTATTTGTATTGTAATATTACACAATTATCACACATGCCACAGAGCTTGTAGGGCTGTGAGGTGCCCCAAGGTACTTATAAGGTGACTGACATTAGCAGGACTGCTAAAGTAGGGCAATGGGAAGTGTACTGGGTGTGAATGGGCTCAAAATCTTTAATCTACAGACACACACGTTGTAACGGTTGTCATGACTGAGATTTGAACACCTAACTAGGTTATTTGTACTATAGTGTTACGTAATTATCACACATACCACAGAGCTTGCAGGGCTGTGAGCTGCCCAAAGGTACTTCTATGGTGACTGACAGCAGGACTATTAAAGCAGGGCAATGGGAAGTGTACTAGGTGTGAACGGGCTCAAAATCTTTAACCTACAGATACTCACACTTTTACATTTCCTAGAACTGAGATTAGAACCCCCTACCTAAATAGTTATTTGTACTATAGCATTATGCAGTTATTGCATACACCACAGAGTTTATAGAGCAAAGGCTAGTCCAACAGTACTTTTATAGTGAATGACATCAGCAGATCTTGTGAAGTAGGAAAATGGGAGGTGTACTGGGTGGGAATGGACTAAATCACTTATTTCTGCACACACACGCACACACGCACACACACACACACACACAAAAACACTGTTACATATGCTGGGACTTTAGAACCCTACCTAGCTAGTTATTTGTATGATAGTGTTACGCAGTTATCACACACGCTATAGAGCTTACAAGATTAAAGCCACTCCAAAGGTACTTCTAAGGTGAATGATATTAGCAGATCTTGTAAAGTAGTGTACTGGGTGGGTAAGGCATCATAATACTTAGACCTACAGACACACACATACACACACACACACACACACACACACACACACACACACACACACACACACACACGCACATGCACATACACACACACACACACACACACACACACGCACACACACACGCACACACACACACACGCACACACACACACACACACACACACACACACACACACACACACACACACACACACAAAGGTAGGTAATGTCATATTCCAACCCCTACCTCAGTACCATCAGACAATGAATCTCATCTTCATGCTGGCATATCAGTGGTTACAACTGGTATGAAACTGTCTGCAGCAAAACATCACTCTCTGTCATTCAGGGTATCCCTGTGCATGACTCACTCTCTGTGCGTGTCTCACTGTGTGTCTCACCCTATCACTGTCTGTCCCTCTCTTTCCCACGTCTATGTGTGTGTATATGCTTGACATATTGTAATATGTTGCCCATATATACATGTGTGTGTGTGTGTATCACATGCAACAGATGCAGATATACCACATATGTGCCATCTGCAGCTCGCTGTGGGTAATCCTGTATGATGTGTGTGTGTGGAGACAGTTAGGTTTACATAGCTGTGTGTATGCAAAGACAATTGCACAATACAGAGATTTATAGTCCAATGTGGTTTCAGACATGGGCTTTACTTGTCTATGTGTAGGAGCATGCTCAGTATGACCTTCTATAGGACGTGTGGGAATCCATTCCAGGGACAGTTGTACTCCAGTCCAGGGTGTTGTGTGCTACAGCCATAACTTGCAACCTGTTTCTGCAAGATATCTTGAGATAGGCTGCCAGTATGGGGAAACAATGGGCCAAACATAAGGGGGGTACTGTAACTATTGCTGTTATCAATGTATGAGTTGCTTGAGTTACAGAGTTTGTTTTAGCAGACATTTTCTGACATGTGTAAGGTTTGACAATGCACTGTATTGTGTCATTGCCTACTGACAGATATAATCAGATCATCACAGTTATTTACCAGGGAAATACCAGATGGATGATGCACAGACTTATATTATGAGGTGAAGGCTAGACAATTCTTGCACAATCCGGCCAGGTGGGAGGTGTGGCTACAGCCGATTGACTGATGAAGCTGTGTAAAAGGTCCAGCACCTTGGTGATATACTGGCTGGGGATCCCCTGGTTGTGCAGCATTCTTCTTACCTGGAAGGTCATATCCTGGTGTGGTCATACCTGTCAACTGTACAGATTCTCACAGATTATCCAGATTCATGCCTCATATATCTGGTCGGCTTCCCTTAACATTGTGGTTTTCTAGCACATTTGTTGCAAATCACTCAGGGTTGCAGTCAGGGAATAATGACAGAACATTAGAGTTTCAGACTCCACACCCTTCATGAAATCCATGCTACTACACATCCCCTCTGTTATTCTATCAACTTTATAACATTATGAGAGCAATATTTCAAATGTGTCCCTATAGTCCCTACACCATTATGTATGGCCTTACATTTGCATTTTGTTGACTGTGTTATGCTGGTATTATTGACCCAATGACATTCCCTACAAAAGCACTATGGGTGAGGCATGGGCGTTTGCCAGAGGCTTGTAGGTCATGTGAGACTGATGCAGGCTGTCTGTGCAAGGCAGTGCATTCTGTCGCTCATATGTTCCTAGGCTGCCAGGCAGTGGATCCCCCCTGGGGTGACAATGGTAAGTAACAGAACACACTGCTGTGCTACTAGGCACCATACCTATCTATGTATGTGAGACAGACATCTGGACAAAGCCATGAGTAATTGGGTGACAAAGGCCTAAAGATACAGACCATTGTAACTATTGGAAGAGTGATACAGTAACAGATTTTGCATTACCATGTATTTTTCTACATGGTATGAGGTCTGAGACACTACAATCCATCATTATTTTCTGACTTTAGACTTTCGTGGTTTGCCAATGATTTGCCAGACAACACCACTATTTCAGAATAAAGACACCACAAATATGATGCAAACTTCTGCACATTCTGCTAAAGGCCTGTACAGTTGGGAGGTATGGTAGGCACTGTGTAGGTTACTCCAACCTGTGTACTGTTTATATGAGTGCCCCCCTGTACATGATCTGCACAACTTCTCAGCAGTTATGGATATTGACATCTGGACAGTGTGTATAACTCCCACTGTAGGTGTAGCTGACATGCAAAATAGTTGGCACTGCGTTTCATGGAACAAGGCCCTGTCTAACATAATACTGTACCTAGGCCACTAGAAAACAACAGCCGTGAGAAGTTGCTGGCCACATCCTGACAGTATTCCCCACACATATGCATAGCTCATTGACCCCTGCATACTGTGGACATACAAGTTATCATGTTGATTGGGACAGCCCTGGAAATGTGTGCTCTGCTGCTATTACCCTACAAACTTACATGTTACTGCATTTCTATGGGAATATGAGTATGGGGGGAGGCACACCTGTCAATGATACACATTTGCCCAGACCGTGCTGATATTGGCTTTACATTTTGGTTCCATTTAACATAGAATTGTGCCCTGTCTTGGAGAATAGAGGCATTTCACTAGAGACCACAGGTTAGATAGTAATGCCATAAAATTGAGTTTCAGACTTCTTACCCTTCAGAGCCTTACTGCAAGTACAAGGCCTGCTGCAATATCACTGTGCAAGTCTGTAGGGGAGATTTCCATCATCGTCGTCATTTGTGAACCTTTGATAGACATTCCTTTATGGTTTTCTGTGGCTGACTTGCTATGTGAGTCTGAGGGGTGAGTATGGGATCCCCACAGTGACATCCATGCATGTGACATTGACTGCCCCTTAGTTGCCCCCCCACATATACTGCAGTGGGATTTGTCACCTTAAGTGATACTGCATAGTGTGGGGAAGCCAGTATTTTGCAGACATTTGCTGGTGTCCCACATAGCTGCCTGTTGTCTACTGCTATCCCAGTAGGCCACCCCATTCCCTTGCATGCATACAGCATTACCATAGATATGCTACCAAAACATACTAATACATTAATTTATTGTTGAGAAGACTGGCTTACCTTGTGCCTGTGGCAGTTGTGAGGACGGTGCTTGAGGGCTGCCTCTGCTGGATGCACACAGTACTACCTATACATGGTAAATTACAGCTAATGTGATGTGTGTGTCATCCATTTTACTGTGTGTGCAAGTCAGAGAGAGAGGTGTCAGTCCATGGGTCCCTATAGTGTCAGCGTATGTGCTATGCATTGCCGTTTTGCCAAGGCTGGGGCATACTGGGCATACCTCTATCTGCCTACAAGACCAGGCTCATGGGCTTCCTCCTCTGAGTCACTCTGTGCCTGTGGGAATCTAGGCAATGCTAGGGGGCTGTGTGGCCCTTCCCCTGCTGTTCTTGCTGCAGCTGTTTCAGCAGTATCATATTGTGTAGCATGGCACATACTATGAACATGTGTGCACATGTGGCTGGAGAATACTGCAAGGGTCCACCAGATATGTCAAGGCAGTGGAACCGTGACTTGAGCATCCCAAATACACACTCTATAATGATCCTGGTTTGTGTGTGTGCCTCATTATGCCATTCTTGAGTGGGTTTTTGTGCATTTCTGATGGGTGTCATCATCCACGTCTCCAGTGCATAGCCAGTACCCCTCAACAGATGGCCATACAGGATGCCCCCACTGGCAAATGCCTGGTACAGCTTTGAAGAATGCCAGATGTGGGAGTTGTGATAGCTTTCAGGGCTGCCAGCACACACATTTGCACTTGACCTGGCAGTTGATGGAGGGGAAGCTCTTGTGGTTTATGTAGACCCTACCCTGTTCAGCAGCTGGTGCTTTGATGTGGATGTGCATGCAGTCTATCACACCCAGTACCTACAAGGTGGAAGAGATGCATATTGCTGGTCCTCTCCTCATGGATTTTGGGGATGTAAATATGCTCACTGGCGTGTGGTAGGATGGCATCCAGGAAATGGTGAAGTACCCTGGATGTAGATGCTTGGGAGACCACCATGATGGCCCCAGTAGGTCTTTGGAAAGTACCTGCAGCTAGTATTCTTAAGGCTAAACATAACTTGGTATCCACTGGGATGGGTTCCCCTCTGTTGGATCTGGGTCTGAGTTGAGGCCAGCACAGCTTGATGATTTTTTGAAGTATGTCTCTGTCCACCTTGTAGTGCTCTACTATCTCCGGATCATGTAGCCCCTGGTATGTTACCCTGGGTCTGAACACTCTTCTCCTCCTCCTCTGTCTGTGGCAATTGTCAGCATTATCCTCCTCACTGCCCTCAGCCTCTAGCACATACTGATGGATTAAAGCAATGGCAGCCCCTAACATTTGTTTGGTTAAAATTCCCCCACATGTGTACACAAATGGTGTAGATTTTATGGGAAAAAACAGGCTGGAAGATGTTTGCATAGTTTATACTGTTGTGCTGCAGATGCTGCCTGTATGATTGGCTGACTATGATGCATTCCACCTGCTGGCTATGTTATTTGTACTTGATTGCTTTTATTCTGCTATTTCCCTTTCTTTTTTCCCCTTCCCATTTCCTCCCCTTTTAAGCCCAGAAGCTCTCCGCGCAAACCCGGTGCCCAAATGTAAACAGTCCTACTACATCCAGGTTTTTCTTTTTTGTTTTAGACCCAGTGCACGTCGCACAAACCCATTTAGCTGAAGTAAACAATGAGAACTGGATCTTCCCTGGACATGAACATGCTTTTCATTTCATGGAAGCAGTCAATACAGCCTCAGACAACCCTCGTGTTAATCTGTGCTTAGCTAAGCTCAAATTTAAGCCGTGGAGCTCCAATGTGCTTACACCAAGCATGACACACACCCCCTTTTTCTGTCAGCTGCGTCTCCTGAGTACACCACTGCTTTATAGCTCCTACATGGTTAGGTACAGTTTGGCACTTGTTTTCTTTTTGTGATTCAGTAAATTTCACTCATTAGCATACCCCACTGCCTTAGTCCCTAGTTACAGCACTACACCAGAACCTTTCCCCTTAGCAACCACTGTTCACTGCTGTTGTTTTGATTCTGCATGCCATAAACTATAATGGCAAAATGCAGATTTCACTTAAAATTGCCTTATCACATTTTTTTTTATTTTCAGCACGATCCCATTTGTGCGCCACTGCCCTATGCTTAAATGGCTGAGATTGGCCAAAAAAATAAACTTTGATTTTTATTATTTTGCAACATGTTTCCATGACAATGACCATATATTTGGCCATTGGCATGCCAAAGAATTATAATACATGCTTTAGTTTGAGCTGTCATGCTTCCATTTTCATTTTTGCAGAAATGTATTCGTCTAGTAGCAGAATACATTTCTGCATGTTACACTATTCTGCCATGGATGGTTGTCTGCTTACTGGATCACTAATTGACCTCATTTGCATGGTTTTCACCAGCAAATGAGGTCATTAGTATAATCCAGTCATGTCTGTGACAGAATAGTGTTATCAGGATCGTGCACGTCCCCAGGCTTGTTTACTGGATCGCTCGACGGCCATATTCCATGAAGGAATGGCTACACTATTCCTGCATGGACGTTTTAGCTTATTGAATCCTGGGGAATGTTTTGAATCCCAGGAAATGTCTACATACTATGTTATCATTAATATGAAGCAAATCACCTGCTCATCTCATTGACTGAAATACGCTGTAAATAAGTGTTATGCCACATGCCTGTTTTATCTATTTTATAGAAAGTAGTCATAAACATTTCCACTTTAATCTGATTTGGTGTATACTCATTATCAACCATGTAATAACTATCTGTATGATACATCTTGGATATCATTTAGCATAACTTAGGCCAATGTAAAGCAAATTTCAGTTTCTAATTTTAATCTTCTTATGAGGGTCATCATCCACATCTCTTTCAGTCTAATTTTATTTTCAGTTCTTATAGTAATCATGTAATATGGGTGGCCACTGTGGTGCAGCAGTTAGCATTGCCGCCTCACAGCAAGAGGTACTCCGGTTCGATCCTTGGCTGGAGTGCCTTCTGTGCAGAGTCTGCATATCCTCCCTGTGGTTGCGTGGGTTTTCTCTGGGTGCTCCGTTTTTTTCCCACATCCCAAAGACATGCTGTAGGTGGATTGGGCACTCTAAATTGGCCCTAGGCATGAGTACATGTGTGTGTGTGTGTGTGTGTGTGTGTGTGTGTGTGTGTGTGTGTGTGTGCGTTCCTTCTGTGGAAGGTTGGGTGCCGGGCTGGCAGCTCGACACTGTAAAACTCCACTGCCAATCATGAGCAGACAGATGATCTACTGTGGTGACCCCTAACTGGGAAAAGCTGAAAGAAGAAGATAGTTATCATGTAATATGTTATATATCCTACTACTTAGCCCTTTTAAAAATGGCTTCTGTTCTAGACTCAACTAAAAACTAAACCTGGATAATTGCACAAACTCCACTCCACACACCTTCAGATAGAAACAACTCTGATCCAAAACAATACCAAAACAGCAATATCTTCAGAAGTCAGGAACCGAAAAACAGGAACCAAAGTCAAATCCAAAAGCAAATTCTTTATTCTCGGTGTAACCACCTTTCAAGAGTATACTCTTGAAAGGTGGTTACACCGAGGCGCTGGAGAATAAAGAATTTGCTTTTGGATTTGACTTTGGTTCCTGTTTTTCGATTCCTGACTTCTGAAGATTTTGCTGTTTTGGTATTGTTTTGGATCAGAGTTGTTTCTATCTAAAAACTAAACCTGAGCTGGTCTGTATGTTAGAGCTCTCCTATCCCTTTTCCTTTGCTTATACTTTGCTATACATTTCTGGTAGGAAAAGCAGTCTCTGACCCACAGTTCTAACTTCCATCTGGCCTCATCACACCTTTTACCCCATAGTTATATGTCTCCGGTACCTTGGTTCCTTTATTAATTTTCTCCAGTAAGTTACAGACCTACTTGCAATCATCTCTATTGACAAGATCTCCTGTCACTATTTCCCCTGTTGGCTTAGTTCTTACAATTCTTTCTGCTACTTTATAAACGTTATATTCTATACATTTGATATTATTCTTCCTAAGGGCCTGTATCTAGTGTCAAAAGAGACCAAAGAATATAATGAGGGTAACCGTTTCCCACTGCAGGAAATCACAGCCAGTCCAATTCACATGTGTGTACCAGCACAGATGCCCTCCTTTTGAAAGATGTAGGCCTTCTTTGGGTATGTTTGGGGGGCACACGGGGGGGGGTGTTGTTCCCTTACAAAAAAAAAAAAAAAAAAACACTTGAGGATAATGTTTTTGCCCATCTGAATTTTGGGCATTATTTTCACCCTTTCTAATGCTTCAGATTTTGCAGTTTGTTATTCCAGAACACAAATAAATATGTGCTACATCAATTAAAAAAAATAAGCTAATTATATTAACATTAAAGCAGAATTTTTTTATGTGAGGGCTCCAGAAGAACAAGCAATGATCTTTAATTTCCCTTGAAGCACATTAGGGATGCATAGTTGGTTGGGTAAACACACTTACTTTTTAAAACCAACTAGGAAAATGATGTTTCATTCTTTTCTTTTATCAGATGGTCTATTTATGTTTTTGCATTCTGCTTGTACACTAATTCAAAGGAGCCATCTTCAGAACAAATTATTTCTTCACATATCTCTTTTTAGAATGTATTTCAAATGAATGTAGAAGAATAAATCTATACTAATTGCACTATCTGAGGTGATAAAAGATGCCTTCATCAAAAAATAGATTGTTAATTATCATTTTGTAAAAAACATTGTTTGCAAAAAGATAAAGATTTAAGTAAGAATTCATTTCGGTAAGTTTTTTTTTTTTTTGTTTTTTTAATGCCTCCTGGTGGGACCTCAACTGATAGAACTTCTACTTGTACAAACCTGTCCATTCATTCCCCAAGAGTGGGAGACAAGAATTTCTGGGCTAAGAGAGAGCCCTATACCTAATTTGTTCCTGCCTGGGAAGCCCTATTGGCTAATTTGCTCTCCCAAGTTCTTAGAGTCATAATGCTTGCAGGAAATTTTTAAAAATATATAAGAACATTGTGTTTAGTAAGAAAATAAAAGAAGAGGACATATGGTTCATTAATTAGTCCAGCTATTATTTTAATATGAAATGTATGGCAAGTTAAAATCTTTTTGGGGGGGGGTTCTCTTAGTGGTTGGTGGCTGCTTAGTGAGTGGCAGAGCTAACTTTAAATAAACAATCTCTATTAACTTAAAAGGGATGCTTGGCATAAGGGTAAATGATCAGAGGAAAGGTTTACTCAAAATTAATTTTGCCTTGTTGGGGCATGAACTGTTAAGATTGTAGACTAGTTTGCTACTTGATGGCAGAGAGGCAGGTAGGGAAGTGTATTTGTTTTAGTAGCACTAAGATTTCAATTGAACCTCTGACTACTTATTACTGTGATGAACTACAAGTGTTTATTTCTTAGGCATTTTTTTTTTTTTTTTGCACATTTAAAAGAATGAATTAAGGCAAGATTTGGAGTGGCTTTCTGCCTGTTTTGGTAAACTTACTACGGATACTAGCTGATGAAATACTGCTAGCTGTGGACACAGGCCAGTTCACAGTTGCCAGCTTTACTGACCTTACAAAAGCCTTCACTCTCACTGACCACAACACCCTGCTCCATCATTGACTACAAACAGACATAAGTCATAGTTTACTCCTTTGGATTTAAAACTGCTTCACCAACCAGAATTTCTCAATCAAAATTCATACCTCAATTTATTAATGAGTAAGCCTGCAAAAAGGAGTGCTACAGGGTTACATCCTTATGTGTTCCTCTACTATCCACCACTTTTATAAATAAACTACCCCTTTACCTATCACACATCTCCATCCCACTGCACACAGATGTCATTGCCTTATTTCTTACAAACAATTCAGTACTCAACCTCCAGAAAGATCTGCAAACAGACTTTCCAGCTCATATCACCTGGCTGCCCAACAACAGCTCCCTTTCTCAACTCCAAGAAAAACAAAACTATGATTGTTGACACCAAACATAAAGTTAAAAAAACATAAAAATCTATATATGCATGAGCACAACAACACCCTTATAGAAAGTAATACATCTATTAAATGCCTTGGCATGTGGCTTTGTCCTTCCCTTAACTTCTCCCCTCCACCTGAATTGCACAAGGAAAAAGTTAACTATCTCATGCTTTGGGGTAATAAAATTAAAATAAAATCCCACCTTTCATACTAAAATCCTCCAGAACAGCCATAGGTAAAGGCATTCTACTCTCATAACTTGAATATAGCCAATAATCACAACCTCAGCCTCAAAAACATACTCCGCACCCATTCAAACAATGATGAATAAACTTTGTAGATTTGTTGTCCAGTCCTCTAGAAATGAACATCACTGAAAAACACAGAAAAAAAGCAAAATAGCTCCATGTTCAATAAAGGGTTAACCTGCTCCGAGGATCCCACCATCCAAACTCCTATTCATTTAGACCTTGTCTCCCATAGCAGCTAAACTAATCAGATGGCCTTCCTCTCAAATGTCTTAGAAACACAACCAATCTGCTTCCCCCCGAAACTGCAACCCACCAAAACTAAACTCCATCGTGCAGATCTCTGCTTCTCTACACTAGGACAAAAATTCTGGGAAAGTGATCCCCCCACAAATGAAAAACATCTAATTTTACCCAAAATTTAGGACTCAACTAAATGTCCACCTCATTTCATCAGCCAAATATCATTGCCTCTCATCCAGTCATATCACTTTACCAGGACTACATCATTCTCTCTTTTTTTTTTTTCTTCTGGTAAACATTCTCTTATATGGCAGGTTCTGTTGAACCAATCTACTCTTCTCACACAAATAATGTTTTGTTTAACATACCATCTCCTTCCACCTACTCACAAACTCTGTCCAACATCCTCCACTCCACTCAGCAATCCTATCACTGCACTAAGACAACACACAGCTGTAATTATCACAGACACCTCACTTTCTACATAAGATTTGTCTTTGTTCCTTGTAAATAATGTATATTGTAATTGCAATAGTTTTTACATTTTTAGATAAAAGTTGTATTTATTGATGTGCATTTTCTTTATAATCGTCCTGTCTTTCACTGAATATAACTCTGAGTTTGTGTTCAGGCTGATACTGTAACTAATCACTTATGATTAGTACTCTACCCCAGTGAACAAGCTGTAACTAGTCACTTGTGCTTAGCACTCTGCCCTAGTAAACAAGCTGCAACTAGTCACTTGTGATTAGTACTCTACCTTGGTAAACAAGTATTGCATAAAAATACAGTTAAAACCCATCACTGTACCTCTATTAAACAACTCAATAGACTTGAATACCCAAATTACCTCAAATACTGTCAACTCAAAATAGCATATCAAATTTTGCACATCCTAGTCCCTTAAAAATGTTCTTCTGTGGTATTCTCCTACTAGAAAATGCTGGTCCTTTGATATATTCCTGACCTACACCAGTGCTTTCCATGGTAGCCACTGTGACTCTCTTTACTTTACTATGTTGTTAAAATGTAGAAATCACTATTCAACTCCTTAAAAAAGATCAGTAATCCAAACTTATTCAAGTCATCACCAGAATCATATTTCATGAATACCTGGATCAGTCTTTGTAAATCTCCTCCCGGGATAAATCTCTTCTGTATGTCACAACCTACAATCCATCTAAATTACCTTTTACTTAAGTAGTAACACAGAACCTTGATTTGTAGATTTAGCAACTATAACCTTAGTAAATCATCTCTAAGTTCCTCTCAGTGTATTATATCACTTACTTTATTTCACTTATATCATTCAGAATGTCTTTTTCAAAATAATTAACCTCTCAAAATACTCTTTGTTTTGAGAACATGGTATGATCTACTGACGTGTGATGTACTCTTCTGAATATTTCTGGGATGTGCAATACTCCACTGTCATTTTCTGTTAAGTATATGTTATGTTATATGCAGATGGTACATCTGTCCCATAAATATTATTATAATGTCACCTACTATATGCTACATTCTGTTATGATTCTTATCATATGCAATCAACTATTATCTTTTGCACTTCTGTCCCTTCCTGTTGTTTGTAAATCTCCCTGCAGTATTTCTTAAATCTTTCCAAGATTAGCATGTCTTGTTTGAAATGTTCTCCAGCTTCTACCATTAGCCTGGGTACCACTCCTCAGTCTATTTCTACTTATATTTTTTGGCTAGCTGACAATAACATATGCTACACCCCCCTCCCCCACTTCCACCACTAGTCCCTCCAGGACCACTACTGAACTTCTTACTTTCTTATACTTTTACTCTCTTCCATTCTTATCACTTTTTTCTGTGATCTGTAGACTACCCCTTGTACTTTCTTCTGGCTCCCTTCTGCACCACTTCTAGCTCGCTCTCCAGCTCCTGAATCACCCTTTCTTCTTTCCTTCTGTCCACATTGCTTTCTCCTGATGGTGACCTTGATCCCACAAGATTTACAAGATTCCCTTGAAACTAGTCTGACTCTCAACCTAAGCACTCGAAAAGCATCTTACAGCCCAGCACTTGTTCAGACCTAATAGCAAGCACTAATATACCTTGACACTGATTGCCCAGCAGGGCAAGGTTCTTTATTCACCCCTCACCAACCAAGCGACTAAGCAGCTCACCCTACTATTCAGGCATGACCAAAGGGTGACTTCAGGTACACTCTCCAGTCCAGCTGGTGAATCTGGGTATCTTGAGGCAATGTTACAACTGCCTCATGTACACAGAGAACCCTCTCCTCCTAACACAAAACACTAACATATGCGAGAGATGCAATTATACAGCCAAACTGGAAGCTAAGCTGTCTCCACCCAAGACTGGAACAGACAGTCAAGAGGCGAAGGTTAACACTTGCACCACAACTCCAGCCGCACACAGACCTACTAAAACAGCACTGGCAAAAAATACACATAAATACACAAAATCATACTCGGAGGCTCTAAATAAAAACCTGCAAAAGCATCAAAAATCTCCAAACCAGACACCCAAACAACCTGCACTTCCCGTCACAAACCAGACAACACATAAAACACAAAATCAGTGTGCCACACAATCACAGCCCTTAAGGTGAAATAACATACCTAACACACTAGTAATAGGTGACTCTATAGTCAGGCACAATGACGTCCTACTCACTAGGCTGGACAAGCAGAAGGTTACTGTTAGCTGCCTGTCAGAAGCCAGAATGCGCCACATAACACAAGCACTCAGGTCACCCCAAAACAAGTACAAATATGACTCTGTCATTGTTCATGTTGGTGTGAATGACCTGAGACATACCTCCCTGGACTACATGAAAAGAGACATGGAAGAGCTCCCTGATCATGTAGCCCAGGCTGGTATGACCCTGACCTGAGTAGCATCCTGCCCTCACCAAGAATGATACCTCAGTATAAAGAAAAAATTATCAATTTCAACAACTGGCAAAGCTTCTGGTGTCATTCAAAGGGGATCCAGTGTCTGTCAGCCTGGGATGACATGCTCGACAAGCTGCATTGCTTCAGAAGATATGGCTTGCACCTGTCACCCCTAGGCTTTCAAATACTGGCCAAGGCTCTTGCTGCCCTCATAGTGCCTCTTTTAGGCAAGGCTCAAAAGTCAAACCCACCTCCGTAAACAGCACAATTAACAAAAAACCGAGGGTTATGCTACTCTACGCCAGTAGTTTACATCTCAAAATGCACACACTCGAAGCACTCCTCAGTATGGAGAACGTCGACATCTGTGCAGTAACTGAAACCTGGTTCAAGGCTCCAGAGAGTACCCCAGCACTACCGGGCTACAACTCATACCACACGTTTCGGCCACAGAACACAGACCAAAACACAAAAGGAGGGGGTGTATCCATATTCATCAAGGATACCTATACCTCCAGGTTAGTGGTGCAGCATGATACCTCTGAAATCATCCATGTGCAACTAACATCGGGCAAATCTGCAATGCAAATTGTGGCCTGCTACAGATCACCCTCCATGACCCAGGACCACCACTCCACCTTTCTGGGGAAACTGGAAAACATGAAGGTCCTACCAAACACCCTGATATTGGGCGATTTCAATTACCCTACCATTCACTGGGAAAACTACTTGAGTACAAATTCCCAGGCCAATCACTTCCTGAAATTTGTCAACTCAAATGCCCTAGATCAGCTGGTAAATTTCCCTACCAGAGGTGAAAACATATTGGACCTGGTCATCACCAACATTGGCGACAGGTGTTCCACACCAGAGGTCAATACGTCACTTGTTAGATCAGACCATAAACTAATCACTCTGGATGTCCACGCGCCACCACCACCCCCAACTAAGAAAACCACAGTAAAAAACTTTTCTAAAGCAAACGTCACCTTACTTAAGACAGAGGTGGTAAGTTTCACAGTCCCCACGCTAAAGGATAACACTGCCCAAGATGCAGAAACTTTTACAAATGAACTCTACAAGGATGCATGGATTGTGCTATCCCTAGCAAAAAACAAGACTCACTCCTCTAAGAGAAGGAAACCAATTTGATGGAGCCCTGCAATAAACAGGCTATACAATAGAAGGAGGAAACTAGTTCAGAAAAAAAGCAAATCCCAAGAAGAAAGACATCCCTGATCAGTATCAGTAAGAAACTCAGGTCCCTCATGAAATCATCCAAGGCTTACTTTGAAAGAAAAATAACCAAGGATTCAAAAGATAACCACAAATCCTTCTTTAGCTATGTTAGGAATCTAAGTGGCAACTCACAGATATGCACTGAACTAATGCAAAATAGCACAAAATATACTGAACCTACTGATATTGCCAACATCCTGGCAGATAGATTCAGTGCAAACTTCACCCCCCTCTCACCTCCAAAAGGGCCTACAACAATACCAGAAAAGTGTAGTGTCCCAAAAATCACAGACGCACAGGTGAAAACAGCCCTTTCAAAAGCCAAAAATACAGCATCAATGGGACCAGATGGTGTCCCAGGCTGCGTCTTGCACGAACTACAGAACAAACTAACCCCCAACCTAAGCATGCTGTTCAACCTCAGCCTCTCCACAGGCTACATGCCCATAGAGAGGGGCCACAACTGACCCTGGTAACTATCACCCCATAAGCCTGACTAACCTGGTCTGCAAGGCTATGGAGCGCATAATCATGGAACTCATTAACAAAGACATTGGGAACCTCCAAACACTTGACAAGACCCAGTTCAGCTTTGTTAAGGGCAGATCATGCCTACTAAAAATGGTTGACTTCTTCAAGACAGTCACCAAGGCCATAGACTAGGGAAAGGTGGTTCACACAGCCTACCTTGACCTCACCAAGGCTTTCAACACCATTCCCCACTCGGGTATTATAGAAAAACTCACCAGCCTGAACATAAACCCCTACGTTATGAGATGGGTTGCCAACTGGCTTACGGACAGAACTCACACGGTAAGAATAGCGGGCTCCAGGTCCAACTCTAAACCAGTCACAAGTGGTGTCCTGCAAGGCTCGGCCATGTGACCCCCTACTGTCTGGCATATACTTCTCAGAAGTACAGGCAAACACAGGAGGACTATGGCTAACCAAGTTCACTGATGACTGCAAACTGGGAGCCATAATTGACTCTCCAGCTGACACGGACATCTTCCAAATGGGCCTTACTGAGACGGATACCTGGTGTCAAAGTCATGGCTTCAAGCTAAATGCCAAAAAATGCATAGCCATTCCATTTGGGAAAATCAAAACACCGATGAATTACCACATAGGTGGCAGCCCCTTAATACCGAAGAGGTAATAAGAGATCTGGGGAACCAGGTAGATAGTAATCTCTCCTTTGACAATCATATTGCCAAAGTAGTTAGGAAATCCTTCCATGTGGCCCATCTAATTATTAAAGGGTTTGCATCTAGAAATAAAGAGGTTATAGTGCCCCTCTACTCGTCACTCATAAGACCCATCATAGAGTACAATGCCCCATTTGGGATGCACCTCACAAGACACTTCCAACAGATGGAAAGACCACAAAAGTACCTCACCAAGAGGATTACTGGTCTCAAACATATGCCCTATGCAGCCCAACTGAAAAAACTCTGGCTGTACTCAGTGGCATATCACTTACTCAGAGGTGATCTCTGCCTGACTTACAAAGTCATGTCCAACTCAGAACTGATGGACATGCTCCACTTAAAGAAATCCAAGTCATTGCGAGCCATGTGCTCTAGTGAGCTAAACCTCGCCACAACAATAAATAGAACATGCTGGAGGGATAGATTCCTGTCACAGAGGCTCCACATGCTTTGGAACAAAATTCAAAATTACATCAGGCAGAGCCCCTCACTAACACTCTTCAAGATAAACCTTGACGAGTGTATGGGTAACAGAAAATACACCCCTGGGATCACTTCATTGGCTCTGCTTGACAGAGGATCAGTTAATTAATCAATGGGGTGGCAAAAGCCGACACACTCTGGCTAGGCTTGTAAATGCCCTCAGGCAGATAGCCTAGTACCTACCTATGAACCTATGAACAAGACCAGTGCTCTTCCTGTTTGTTCTTGTCTTTCCTATTGTCCTAGCCTGACTCCTTTACTAGACCTTGCAGTTTTTCCTTGTTTTCTGTTTTCTTCCATTCCTAACTAGCCCACCTCATTGTGTTCTGTTCCTGCAGACTTACCTTATGTCTCACTGCTGCATGATCTGAGATGTGTCTCTGTGTTTGGATCTCTTCCATTAGGTTTTTCTGTCCTAATAAATGTTTATTCTACTTGTCTGTTCCAAAATATTTCATATTGTCCAGCATGCATCCCACCCTTTCCTACCAGATGATCCATCTACCTATCCTACTTTTTATTATGTTCTCCATGGTTGTCTGAAGCCCTCTGTGAAAAACAGTTGCTACTCTCCTCTTTCCTCTCCCTGCCTTGTTATCCATTTCTCCCTTGGGGTATTCTTAACAGTCTGATTTTCACTTTTTTCTTGTAATACAACAATATATCATCCCCTTCTGTTTAGCTTTTCATGTAGTGTCCTTCTCTCGATAGTATTTGATGAACCCCCCAGTGTTCCACAAAATTAACTATATTTTCCTGACAATTTTTGACCACTCCTCACTTATTTTCTGGTTGCTGCTTTCGATCATAACCATTCCCTGGGTCTACCTTCAGGCTGAAGATAGTTTTATTCGGTGACTAGCTATTCTCGACCCGCCCACCCCTTCCCTGTCCTCTAGGTTTCTGCCTTTTGGTTCTTGTATGTACATAGGTATGCATATAGGTATGGGTATAGACTAGACTTTGGCCTTTTAAGACCTTCTTTTATTCCATTTCACTGTCTCTTATACGAATGCATTGCATGCCAACCTAGTACTAATGTCACAGTCTTATTTTATCACAGCATTTCCATTCAATGATCTCATGACATCACTTTTGCTCACTTTTGATCTGATAATTCAGCTTCATTTTTGTGATAGTCTAACACTCTTATTCTTTGTATTCTTATAGATCATTACTATGCTATGTGTACACTCGTCTTCCTTTACTTCACATTTGTTAACCAGTGATTATTTATCTTTCTTTTCCCATATTCTCCATATACATCTTTTCATACCCCAGTTGGGACAGCAATGAAAATTATTTCTTCTCAGACATAGGTATTAAACTTATGTTTACTGTAGTTTAGTTTACATTATAAAGTAGTTATGATAACTAGATCACTTACATGGGAAGCTCTCCCCTGTGCTCCACTTGACTACATTACTCATTATTGCCCTGGAAAATGATTCATTTCCTCTCATTGTTTATATAGTTTTGAGATCAAATTACCAGGGACGTGTTTCACAAGGTGAGGATCTGTTTCATTTAATACGTACTTCCTACCCTTCCCACAATCACTTGACTTTCAGTGTTATTTCCTTCCATTATTTATTGCCTCTCTCTTTTAGCTGCCACTTTCCTTCCTTCTGTATTCCTGCCTTCTGTCTCTCAGTGTTGGCATCCATCATAAATACTTCTATCTAGCATTTTTAGTCTTTCATTTGACCAGAAGTTTACTTCTGAATAACCCAAAATATTTGATTCATCATCATCCCATCTCCTTGCAGTTTTCCTTGTCTGTTTCTGTTTTGGGTTCTTTCTTTGTGCTTAAAAATCCCTTATGAAAGACTTCCTGTTCTTCTGTCTCTTAGATATAATTCTTTCATTTGTTTCTGCTCACCCATGTTGTCTCTTTTCTTGTCTACTTTTAGTTTCCTTTGTGACTTGTTTATTTCTTGCTCATCTCATTTACTGTCATGTGGCTCCTTTCCACTTCCTGGCATTGTCTTCTTCCCTGCAGCTGTTTCAGTATATGATGCTGCATATCCTCCAGTGTCTCTTTATCACCTGTCCTATGTATGAGACTGCTCTTCCAATCCTTGATTTCCAGGCAATTCAGATTTTTACTGCCTGTGTTGTTTAGCTGACTGTGATACTCTGTATTGGGTAACCTGAACCACTCCCTTTTCTAATATACTTCTAGAACTGTAGGGCATTTCAACTGTACCACTGTTCCATTTATTCTTAGCTCATTTAATACCTCTGCCATATCTATCCTTCTCCTATATAGTGTTTCCTAGTAATTCAGCTCTACGAACTTGCAAACATCCTTGTAAATGTGATAAGTTTAACAATTCTTGTTTCCTTATTTTTACATTGGTTTACAGTAAAGGATTGGACAAATGCCAAAACATGCCTGGGTTTTCTGTTCTTTCTTGCTTCTGTCCCATTCCTCTTTGTATGCCAGACCTTTCAGCTGTCCCTGTTTTGAAGGAACTCACCTATTTTCAAACCGGGTTTATCCCTGCATACGATGTACCTGTTTTTGAAAGTATATCCCTGTTTTCAGGTTTGGTTTACCCTTTCACACAGTTTTTCAAATCCCTCTCATCACACTTGATTTCTGAAGCTGTCTGTTACTCAGAAGTCATACTACATGACCTGTACACTGCTGGCAGCAGTAATTTAGAGAAAGAAGACACACATTTTAGATGTACTTTCTTCAGCAGCAAAAGTGAATGACCTTTTGTGGTAGAATTTTGGAATACAGTTTATTAATATCTACAGATTTTACACTATTTCTTTGATAATGTGCTTATATTTTCCCTCATTTTTGTTACTCTCTCTGTTTTTTAAACACATTTCTCAGTAGTTTCTATCATTCCTAGAAGTAGATAGACTTATGTTCTATTCGGTATTCAGGTTTACTGCAAATTAGATGGCCAGATTTTTGGCCCAAATGTACCTACTCTTCAAGAGCACTTGTATCTATTTTAAATGTCTATAGGTTGAGAGTTATGATGCTTCCTGTCTATTTGTGTTTCTTGAGTTCCTGGTATTACAAATCTCTCTTATAGTAGCTGCATTACAAACTGCTTCATTTTACTATCATCCACTCTCTCCTGTATTACAGTTATGCTAATATCACTTCTTTTAGAGTCATTGTCAAGATCATTCATCTTTTCTCCCTGTGTTTTTATAATGTTGGTTAGCTCTTTGTATTCTGTGAATCTGTTCCTGCAGCTCTCCTTCAATAGCTGCTTTGTCTTCCTCCAGATCTTACACCTTTCCTTGCAGCTTTTCCACATTATTTTTGTACTACATTGTTTGTTTCAAAGAGCTCATATCCTGGACTACTATGATTACATTCTTAAACAACATGCACAGTTGCTCATCCTTATCTGCAGCTTTAGAAGCAACCATCGGTTACCCCTTTTGTTCCTCAATCAGCTTTCTTTCTTTCTGGGTAATTTCTTTTTCTCGCTGGAAACAGTATCCTTGTGCACATTTCTGCAGGCCCTCTCCAGAACATTGTAATTATGCATTCAAACTGTCTGGGCTGTCTAGTGCCCTCTCCTTTAGGGAATTCTTAAATTGTTAGAAAGTCAGAATTTGTTGAAATTTCAACACGAGATGGCTTTTGATTACACATGTTTCATGTTTTTTTAGTTTTTTTAATAATCTTATGAGCCAAAAGTGACCATCAAAAAACTCAATCCCAGCACCTAGTTCTGGTGGAATATTAAAAATTTTCACCATTACACAGTCATCCATGCTGGTTTTAAACATTGTTAAAGATGTTCATAGGTTCACAGGTTCATAGGTAGGTACTAGGCTATTTGCCTGAGGGCATATATAAGCCTAGTCAGTCGCCACCCCATTGATTTATTAACTGATCCTCTGTCAAGCAGAGCCAATGAAGTGATCCCAGGGGTGTATTTTCTGTTACCCATCCACTTGTCAAGGTTTCTCTTGAAGAGTGTTAGTGAGGGGCTCTGCCTAATGCAGTTTGGAATTTTGTTCCAAAGCATGGGGAGTCTCTGTGACAGCAATCTATCCCTCTAGCATGTTCTATTTATTGTTGTGGCGAGGTTTAGCTCACTAGAGCGTGTGGCTCGCAGTGAATTGGATTTCTTTAGGTGGAGCATGTCCATCAATTCTGAGTAGAACACGGCTTTGTAAGTCAGGCAGAGATCACCTCTGAGTAAGCAATATGCCACTGAGTACAGCCGGAGTTTTTTCCGTTGGGCTGCATAGGACATAATTTGATGCCAGTAATCCTCTTGGTGAGGTACTTTTGTGGTCTTTCCAGCTGTTGGAAGTGTCTTGTGAGGTACATCCCAAATGGGGCATTGTACTCTATGATGGGTCTGATGAGTGACGGGTAGAGGGGTACTATAACCTCTTTATTTCTAAATGTGAACCCTTTAGTATTTAGATGGGCCACATAGAAGGATTTCCTAACTACTTTGGCAATATGATTGTCAAAGGAGAGATTACTATCTAAATTGGTCCCTAGATCTCTTATTACCTCTTCTGTATTAAGGGGGCTGCCACCTATGTGGTAATTCATGGGTGTTTTGTTTTTCCCAAATGGGATGACTATGCATTTTTTGGCATTTAGCTTGAGGCCATGACTTTGACACCAGATGTCCATCTCAGTAAGGCCATTTTGGAGGATGTCCGTGTCAACCGGAGAGTCAATTGTGGCTCCCAGTTTGCAGTCATCGGTGAACTTGGTTAGCCATAGTCCTCCTGTGTTTGCCTGTACTTCTGAGAAGTATATGCCGAACAGTACTCCCAGGACCGAGACTTGCGGGACACCACTTGTGACTGGTTTAGAGTCGGACCTGGAGCCTGGTATTCTTACCATGTGAGTTCTGTCTGTAAGCCAGTTGGCAACCCATCTCAGGACGTAGGGGTTTATGTTCAGGCTGGTGAGTTTTTCTGTAATACCCAAGTGGGTAATGGTGTCGAAAGACTTGGCGAGGTCAAGGTAAGCTGTGTGAACCACCTTTCCCTCATCTATGGCCTTGGTGACTGTCTCAAAGAAGTCAACCAGGTTTAGTAGGCATGATCTGCCCTTAACAAAGCCGAACTGGGGCGGGACAAGTGTTTGGAGGTTCCCAATGTCTTTGTTAATGAGTTCCACGATGATGCGCTCCATAGCCTTGCAGACAAGGCTAGTCAGGCTTATGGGGCGATAGTTGCCAGGGTCAGTTGTGGCCCCTCCTTTGTGGAGAGAATAACCATTGCTGAGCATCATTCCATGGGCATGTAGCCTCTGGAGAGGCTGAGGTTGAACAGTGTGTTTAGGTGGGGGGTGTTATTTCATTTTGTAGTTCGTGCAAAATGCAGCCTGGGACACCATCTGGCCCCAATGATGCTGTGTTTTTGGCTTTTGAAAGGGCTGTTTTCACTTGTGCGTCTGTAATTTCTGGGACACTACACTTTTACGGTATTGTTGTGGGCCCTTTTGGAGGTGAGAGGGGGGTGAAGTTTGCACTGAATCTATCTGCCAGGATGTTGGCAATATCAACAGGTTCAGTATATTTTGCACTAGTTCAGTGCATATCTGCGAGTTGCCACTTAGATTCTTAACATAGCTAAAGAAGGCTTTGTGGTTATCTTTTGAAACGTTGACTATTTTTCTTTCGAAGTTAGCCTAGGATGATTTCATGAGGGACCTTAGTTTCTTACTGATACTGATGGGTTTACATGCCTTAGCGGTTATTTTAATGGATGAATATAAGCTAGGACAAGATTTAGTGGCTACCGCTGTCCATTAGAGATATAGGTGCAAGACCCATGATGTATTTCTGATTTTCCATCCACTGGTCCAGGTTTCTCTTGATTAAGGTAAGGGAAGAACTCTGCTTCACAGGGATAGAAAGCATGTTTCAGAGAAGTGGAATTCCTTGAGACACATACCTGTCCTTCCAACATGTCTTATTACGCTGCTTGCAAAGTTTAAATCCCTAGAGTGAGTAATTCTGATTGTTGCATGTGCCTGGTCAGATACATACTGTAGGGGGCATTGTACACAATGATGAGCCTAATGAGGGCCGAATGCACTGCAGTGATGACTTCCTGGGACCTAGATGTCATGCCCTTGCTTGTCAGTTGAACAACATGGAATGAGTTCCTTACTACCTTAGACACTCGTCGGTCAAAAGCCAGGGTACTATCTACATACATAACCAAATCCCTGATTCCTGGTTTTACTCTAAGGGGTGTGTTATCAATGAGGTGATTTCCTAGGGTAGCTTACTATGCCAAGGGCACTATTATGCATTTCTTGGCATTAAGATTTAAGTCATGGCTTTGACACCAGTCGTTTGTCTGTGTTATTCCTTCCTGTAGGATGTTAGTGTCATGTGGGGATTCTATGACTGTTCCTAGTTTGCAGTCAACTGCAAACGTAGTTAGCCAGAAACCTTTGACATTGACCTGGACTTTTGAGAAGTAGATGCCAAACAGGACCAGACCCAGCACAGAGCACATAGTTACTCCACTAGTGACCTGACTCTTTGTGAAAGTGGTATCACCTATCCTAACTTCCTGGGTCCCGAGAGGCAGTTGACTGTCCATCACATAATATAAGGGTTTATGCCTATATCCATGGAACAAATTATCAATGGAAATGATTAACAATAACACAGGAAGCCTCCAGACACTTGACATAACCCAGTGTGGTTTTGTAAAAGGCAGGTCATGTCCACTAACCCTGGTGAAATTCTTTGTGAAGGTCAAAAAGGCAATGGATGAGGAAAAACAGTGCATATTGCCTACCCATGACCTAGTTAAGGAATGTGATATAGTATCCCACTTAGGCATATAAACAAATTCATGGAATTAGGCATAAAATCGTGTGTAACTCATAGGATATCCAGCTGTCCTCAGACAGATCCCAGGAAGGTAGGATTGGAAAGGGCACCTCCGCAAAGAGGCCAATCACCAGTCGAGTCCCACAGGGCTCTGTACTGGGTCCTCTCCTCTTTGGCTTCTATTTTTCAGAAGTCAAGACCAATGTCAAGGTCCTCTGGCTTAACAAGTTTGCACATGACTAAAAGCTAGGAGCAATTATAGAAATCTCCTGAGATACTAACATCTTGCAGGAAGACCTAACACAGAAAAATGACTGGGGTCAAAGCCACGGCTTCAAATTCAATTTATTTATTTATTAATTGACATTTGATTACTGGGAAAGTCTGACTGGGTAGAAGCCCATTTTCAGCAGAGGCTTGGGGAGAAAAGCTCCACATTATTACAAAACATTTTAAGAACAATAATTTTACAGTCTTCAAAAATAAAACAAAAACATCTGCAGTTTAAATAATTATAACACATTAGTGATAATATTAAAACATTGGCTAAGAACTGATACAAGTTATTTGACAATCATTTAATATTTATAGAAATTTTAGACAGTTTGTAGAGAAATTAAAGGTAAGATAGTCTAATACAAACAGGAATTGCAATATGAAGTGAGGGAAAAACAGGCTTATGGTATATTTAGAGAGAAAGTCAGGGAAGAGAATTTGACAGCAGTAATGAAGTAAGTGAAGAAGGGAGAGTAAGGAGGTATGATGAATGAAAAGGTACTTGTTCTCATTTAGGGATATAGTTTATCCTGGTTTTGAGCAAGAATAAAGCGAGGTTTTAGTAGGAAGTATTTCAAAGTGGTTTTGAAAGATGGGAGGGAGGGTATTGATCTGATGGATACAGGTAAGGTGTTCCAGGCCTTAGCAAACTTGTATGAGTACAGACAATGCCCAGCAGATTTGATAGGTTTATAGACAGACAGGAGTTTTTGGTCACTGGATCACAATGACTGACTGGGAACATAGTTGCCTCCTCAATGCCAAGAAATGCATAGTAGTATGTTTTGTGAAGTTGTTCACCCAGGAAAGCTACCTCATTGATAAAACACTCCTAAAACATAGATACAGTAGTCAATGCTTGATTTAGTAGACTTAATTTGTCCTCTTAGCTGTTTATTTAGATTGATGGGAGTATTTTTATTATGTCAGATGTATGCCAGATTAAGCCAGATGTAGCACTTCATAATTCTGGCTATGAGTTATTTGCTTTTTGTACAACCTGTTTATGTTTAGATTGCACTAAAGTGGTTTGATTTTAAGTTTATTCTGAGCTTATTTCTAGCAGGCACAACTGTCTTTATGCATTGTAATTGTACAATTTTAACTGGGGATTCAGTTAGAGGAACTCATACCTACATTTGTAGAAAATATAATGAACACTATTGATGAATGTTATACTTGCAAGGAGCAAAAAAGAAACAAATCGGAATAAGAGAAAGTTCTTAGAATGCCTAAATGTAAGGAGGTATGCAAATGTTTTTATACATGTTGGTTCAAATAATATCATCTGCAAGGACTCTCTGTCAGTAGTGAACTTACACAGGATCATAGGATCATAGGAGAATTACTGGGCTATCAACCCAAAGGTCATTTAAAGCTTAGCCATATCATCCCACTGTAAATACCATAGAATTGTTAGTTAATGCCAAAGATTGTAATTTAGTAATGGCTGTCCTTGTCCAGGAGGATTGTGGGCGCTATTCCCAGTAAGAATTTATGATGCCCCATATACTTGTCCAGGTTCCTGTTAAACAATGTCATAGAGGTGCTCTGTTCCACATAAATTGTTAGCTTGTTCCAAAGACACAACAGTCACTTGGAGACAAATCTGTCCCACCAGCATGTCCTATTTAATTTACAGGCCATATTTAGGTCCCTGGAATGGGTGGCCCTAGTCTCGTTTGATTTACGGATATGCAGCAAGTTCATTAGGTTTGGGTCTGAGATTGCTCTGTAAGCCAGGCATACGTCTCACTTAAAGAAGTCTACATGATACAGAGAAAAGTGACAGGGCCTTGAGTAAGTCTGTGTATGGCACATGCTGGTGTCCTTTGATCTTCTTTGTTAGAAACCACTGAGGTCTACCCAAATGCTGCAGGTGCTTTGTACGATACATGCCAAATGGGGAGTTATACTCAATTATGGACTGGATTAGTGATGAGTACAGAGGGGTTATAACCTCTTTTGCTCTTGAGTTGATGCCTTTAGTAATCAAGTGTACTATGTAGAAAGCCTTCCTTCCTACAGTAGACACATGGTGGTCGAAGTTAAGGACACGGTCAACTTGTGATCCCAAGTCCCCTACCACTCTGTGTGTACTTAGGGTACTGCTGCTGGTTTGATAGTGTGAAGGGATCTTGTTAGTGACAAAGGGAATCATGATGCATGTCTTTGCATACAGTTTAAGACTGTGACTAAGACACCAGACGTTGGTCTGCATAAGACCCTCCTAGAGTATACTGGCATATTTGGGGATTCAGTAAGCGCACCCAGTTTGCAGTCATCTGCAAACTTGGTCAGCCACAACCCTTTAGTTTTGACCTGAACATCTGAGAAGTATATACCAAACTGTAGGGGGCCCAGCAGTGACCCCTTTGGCACATAGCTGGAAACAAGTCTGCTGGCTGATGTGGAGTCACTTACTTTGATAGTGTGTGCCTGGTTTGTGAGACAGTTGGCAACCCATCTTAGAACGAAGGGGTTTACATTCAGTTTGCTAAGTTTGTCAGTAATGTCTGAGTGTGGGATTGTGTCAAAAGCCTTTGTGAAGTCAAAGTATGCTGCATGCACAGATTTAGCCTAATCGACGGCCCTGGTAACATTTTCGAAAAAATCCACCAGATTTAACAGACTGGATCTGCCCTTGACACAGCCCAATTGGGTAGGATCCAGGGTTTGGAGGTCGCCTATGTCTTTATTTATGAGGTTCATAATGATACATTCCATGGCCTTACAGATGAGGTGGGTCAGGCTTATGGGTCTGTAATTCCCTGGTTCTATTGCTAGGCCACCTTTGTGGAGGGTAATAACTATTGCTTTTCTCCATTCCACAGGAACAAACCTGTGGTTAGGCTATGACTGAAAAGGGTACTTAACTGTAATGCTAGTCCATGTTTTAGCCTGTTTAGAAGACAGCCTGGAAAGCTATCTGGTCCCATAGAGACTGTGTTTTTTGCCTTGGACAAGGCTTTGATGACCTGTTCTTAAGATATGTAAGGTGGGGGGGGCAAAGTTTGTGATAGCTTTGGAGGGGAAAGCAGAGTGAAATTTTCACCAAACCTATCCACTAGCAGGTTTGCTATCTCTGTGGTGTCAATGTGTGTGATACCATTGGTCACTAGTTCTGCACATGCTTGGGGTCTTATGTTTTAGGCTATGTACATAGCTGTAAAAGGCCTTATGGTTTTCCTTGGCTGTGCTAGCTAAGTTGTTTTCAAAGAATCCCTTAGAGGATTTGACAAGTTGACATATTTGCCTGTTGAGGCTGAGGATTGTGGTTTTCCATTTTTGGGGTCTCACCTTTGTTTTCATAGATGGCAACATTTTGCATTTATTGTAAAGTTTGTTTATGCTGTATGCCTAACATAGTGGCTTGTTTCCACTTGGGGCTCAGGCTTTGATATTTTCTGATACAGCCAAGTCTGTACACTCATGCAAATGGTTATACATGGCTTTAGTGTAAGCTTCAATGTAGTTACCACTTCCAGCTGTGGGTGAGGCACAGAATGCATTTCACATTCACTTAGGAGGGTATAGTTTGCCTTGGTGAAGGTTTTAGTCTGATTTCTCCCATTGTGAGTTCGGGTGTAAGTGTCAGCTCGAAGTTCACTGATTTGTGGTCAGATTAAACTAATGAGGGTCAGACAGTTGTGGTAATACATCTGTTTGACATGTCTGTGAGGACCAGATCTAGTATGTTTGTTCCTCTTGTTGGAGTATGAACAATTTGTTCCATAACATTTAAGTTAACAAAGTAAAGGAACTTTTGCACTAGTGAGTTAGGGCTAGCATAGATTTCCCAGATGATGGTGGGAAAATTGAAATACCCCTTTACCAGAGTGTTTGGTAATATTTGGATTGTCTTCATTTTGGTCAAGTAGGATTCATACGTGTCATGACCCATGGAGGGGGATCTATAACTGGTTATGACTTGAATGGGGGTCTTACCAACCGTAACCTGAACCTGGAGAACTGGTCTAACTAGAGGGGAGGGGAATTTATTTCTAATACAGGTAGAAACACTGTTGGTTCTCTCATGTTCATTTTGTGATCTGAAGGTGAGGCATTGTAGCCTTGAAAGGCTGGGATACTCTGAGGTCTTGAACCAGGTTTCTGTGACTGCACAGACATCTACATCTTCCAGTGATCAAAGTGCTACAAGGGTGTGCAGTTTTTGGTTTAATCTCCTAGTGTCTATCAGCATGACTCTTATTTTGTTATGACTGGCAAATTCCATGGCAGTAATTTTTTGAGACTTTGCCTAAAAAGGCACTATGGGGAGGCAAGAGCCTTTACCAGCAGCTGAAAACCTGGAGATGCCAGGTGCAAAATGTCTCTGGAAAAGCAGCAAGGTTTGTTGACTATAGCTTCTTAGGCTAATGGGAACTGGATCCCCTTTGAATGACATCAAAATTTAAGCCAATTATTGAGTTCGATCATTTTTTTCTTTATATTGTGGCATCATTCTAGATGAGGGTAGTATGCTGTTCAAGGCTAGGAACTTACCTACTGGGACACATACTCAGGGAACTCAATCATGTCTCTCTTCATATACGTCAGTGAGGTACATCTCAAGTCATTCACTCCAACATAATATCATAATGGTTCTTTTTGCTGAGAGACCTGAGTGCATATGTGATCTGATGAATCCTGGCACTGAGCAGACAGCTGATTGTGACTTTCTGATTGTCCAACCTAGTGAGTGGGACATCTTTGTTTCTCACTATTGAGTCACCAATGACTAGAAAATTTGTTTTTTGAGTGTTATGCCTTGCTTGCTTGGTAGATGAGACACTGGTGTTGGTAAATATCATGGGTGCTGTGGGAACTGTGTTAGTTGTAACAGTTTGTGTTTTGGAGGTCTCTGGTTTCCCAGTAGTTTTTTTGCGATAACCTCTGAGTATGTTGATTTTTTTGTTAGATGTGTACTATGTGTATGAGTAGTGGTACTATTTGCTTGTGTAGTGGTGGGTAGGTTGACAACCTCCTCTGTTACTGTTTTAATGCGAGAGAGAGTATGAATTCAAGATTCATGATGTAGATGCATCTCTTGGACTCTGTACTACAGCGAGTTATTAGTAGAGGGTAGTTGGTGTACATCAGGCAATTACTACATTGCCTCATGAGACCCAAGGCAACAAGGCTGGCAGGAGAAAAAAGGGTGTTCCAACTGTCCATAATGAAGACTGTAGTCACTAAGGCGGGCTTTTCAGGATCTATCAAGGAGGAGCTCAGTGGATGGATATTTCTGCCTGGGTTTTATTTGTTGGTAGTTTAATAGGTTTCAGCTCACTAGCAGTATTACTTTGACCGGGAAAGTACTAAGGATGATGGCTGCACTAGTGTGCTACAGCTGAAACTAAGGGAAAAACTGTTGAATTAATCTTTTGTCTGTGGCTCACAATTGCATGGCAATGAGCGCAAACATGCAGAAACCTGCTCAAATGCACGCCTTAAATACCAGAAGCTAAAAACTTAAAAAAAAAACTTTACAAAAGTACTAATGAGGATGCTTACTCCAAGGACTAGACCAACCACCCTTCACCAGACAGGTTCCAATCAGCACAATCCTCTCACTAGAGTGCAGAAAGGCTCCTTCCAATCCAAGATGGCCTGATAAAAGTGTTCAGAGCAAACAGGCACTACAGACAGACCCAGATGCAGCAAGCCTCAATCTGGACTATGCTACAGCTACTAGCTACCCTAGTTTCATGGGGAGCCACAAGAAAATGTTTAACAGAGCAGAAAAATAGCAGTGAGTCCAGTCCTCTTAGATAACATACCTCATATAGGTGTTAGGATCTATTTTTCACAAATCACATTTGGAAAGAAGAGCCATGTTAGTGTGAATGAAATGATTTTGGGGTAAATACCTGAACAAAAAAAAAATGGCCCATTCAAAATAATAAAATGTGTAAAGTATCCAAACAAAATGTTGGGTACACATGTTGAGAATGGATTGTGTGCAACTGGAAAGACAAGAGAAGAGACATTTTTCAGCAGACATATTTCAATATTTGGTTAACAGAAATGAGGATTTTTGCTAGGTCAGAAATTCAAAAGTTTACAGACAGCAAACATTTGCTGTATATGTGATGGTTGATAATGATAAGAGACTGAGTAATAACATTTTTTTTAATTGGAAACTTTGCTACATTCCCACAAGATTGATGTTGTTATTGTTTGTGAAACATGGATAAAGAACAACATTGACTGGAAACCAGTTCTGTCAGGGTATAAATGTTTTTATAGAAACATATTCTAACGAAAAAATCAGATGAGGTGTTATGATAGCGATTTTAAAGATTGTTAAGATACCTATGATGATTACATTTTCAATGATAATCTCAATATTGTAGATTGTGTAGATGTGACAGTAAAGTTAACTCTGCGATATATAATAGTTGGTGGAGTGTATAAATTACCAACGTCAAGTGCTGAAGACCTAGAGGAATTCATTCCTTTCTTACCTGAAGCACAGGAGGAATAAATTAAAGCAGTTGGGGATTTAAATATTAAAAAACAGATTGGAATAATATTGATACAACAAATTATTTATAATGCATATTCAGGAACAACAATTGCTTCAGATTGTTAAAACACCTAACATGACATAGGACATGCTAGACATTGTATGTGTTCCTAAGAAAATGTCTATTATTTTATGGCATGTTTTACTAATGTTGATGTGCAGTGATCATGGTGTTATAAAGGTTAAATTGCTGTTAGATAATTCTGCCAACATGATGTCTAAACTAATTCATCAAAGATTAATAATAGACTATAAGGAAGCAAAGCAGTCAGTATGTAAAACCAATTGGAGTGATGCATTCAGCGAAAAAACTGCAGAAGGAACGTGGCAAGTTTTGAAAGAGAAAATGTGAGGAGGATATACTTCCACAAGAGCAAGATACTTGGTTAAGATGAGAGACAAAAATATAAGAGATGGAAAAGAGGTTGGACCATAGCTGTTAAAACTGAAATAAACAAGCTGAACAGACAAACATAGTGTGAGACAAGATTAAGAAAAAAATCAGAGAAAAGTTACATAACGATATTGAGCATAATATGAAACTATTTTGTAAACTCATAAGATGTTGTAGGATTAAAGACATACAAATTGCTAAATTGTGTGTAGACACTAACCTTTATTCTTAAACTCAACAAATTTTATATATATATATATATATATATATATATATATATATATATATATATATATATATATATAAAGATATATAGATAAAGATATATAGATATATATAGATATAGATATGGACATATAGCTATCTCTCTCTCTCTCTCTCTATAGATATATATATACATATATATATATATATAGTTTTACTTCATAATCTCGAAATGCTGAAATCTCAAACTTCAGCATTTTGAAACTATGAAGCCGAATCATTCACAATCCCAAAACCCACAATCACGAATCACACAATCCTGAACATACATACACCATACACCACATAACACACACACCATTCTTCCCAGAGCACACAAACCACATAACCCTACACTACATCAAAGCAGCAGGCTCCCCTGTACCCCCCATGTGGGGGGCTGAACCCCCACACCCCCCCTTCTTATATATACCAACTCGGAGATCACACATAACAAAAAAAAAAAATCACACCAAGGCATTCTACACTCACTCGCACAGAAATACACATCACACATACACAGACACCAGCAAATCCAACACTCACACTCATACTTACACCTCCCTACCCTTACCCACACATACAACGTACAAAAACACAGACATACATTCACTCACCTTCAATTCCAAACACCATACCAGCCAAACACTTCATGTAACTTACTGGAAATGCATAAGTGTGGATTTGAGATATTTGAATTCGCTCTTATGCACTTTTGGCATTCTGCATTTTCAGCTTTTCATGGTCTCGGAATGCTGAAATTCGAGATTTCAGCATTTCGAGATTATGAAGTGAAACCATATATATATATATATATATATATATATATATATATATATATATATATATATATAGGTTTACTGTCATTCTGTTGAATGACACTTATGTGGATTTCAAAATCTCATAATCACACGAGCAACTGGTGAAAACATTGAAACACAGCCAGCTGAATGAATAAAACCAAAAACAAGGAAGTGATTGGTTATTGCAAAATCACCATTGGCTTGAACAGTGATTTTTAAAGCAACATTTAAATTAGTTTGAATGGGAAACATCATTTTTACCACTTTTGACTTATGGCAAAAATGAAGTTCACAAATTTAACCATATGAGTCGATGTAACAACTTAAATATATTGTGACTTCCAACAAAATAACAGTAAACATATATATATATATGTATATATATATATATATATATATATATATATATATATATATATACATATGTATACACATATATATATATATTTAAATATATATATATATATATACATACATATATGTATGTATATGCAAATATGTTTTCTAAATCTTAAACAAAATAGTTTGACTCCACAAAGAAGGTAATAAATTGCCCTTGTAATATCTAGGTAACTTCAGACCCTGAAATTAAATTAGATTATACTGAAAAAGAACAGCACAGACTGGCCCCAAGAAAGAATGGGGAGGAGACAAAATTAGTAATAATGACCTGAGAATGCTTTGGAATGAACTTACATTTCCATTATATCTTTTATTCTCTAGGATATTTAAACACGGGTGATTCCTCAAAGTTGGAGACATGCATCTGTCAATCCTATCTTTTAAAAGAAAGGGGAGTAGGCAAACAAAGAGTCATACAGACCTAAAAGATTACTCAAAAGTTGTGGAAAAATAATGGAGAAGATTATTTTGGATAAACTAACATAAAAGGCACAGTAGCGATGCAGGCAGTAAACACAGCACTAACCAAAATGCAGGAAACAAAGCTGAAAAAAAACGCTGCTTCATGAACTTTAAAATTCGGTTTTATTGTGATACAAACAGGAGACATGGTAAGCGCTTTCACCTGGACAGGCTTCTTCAGACCAAAAGAACCCCTCCCTCTTTTACACCCTTATATGGCAAAAAAGCACAAAAAACAGATAAAGCATTAAAGGTACAGTGCAACTATCATAGTACACAACATAAATAAAGTGCTTACTCTAAAATACATTAACCATAGTAAAATAAAAATAGTAAAATAAAAATGCCTATACCACTCATAAAACATGAATAGAAATGCATAAAAAACAATTATACTAATTGCACAACACTAACAATAAATCCTGTCATAACAATGCTTTCATAAAAATGCTCTTATAATATATGTAAAAAGCACAGTCATACAAGTACCACTGAGACATTTCCTGAAGTCCAGGAGATTGAAGTGATATGTATAAAAAGCACAGTCATACATATCACTTCAATCTCCTGGACTTCAGGAAATGTCTCAGTGGTACTTGTATGACTGTGCTTTTTACATATATTATGAGAGCATTTTTATGAGAGGATTTATTGTTAGTGTTGTGCAATTAGTATGAATTTATGCATTTTTTTGTTTTTTGTTTTTTATGTATTTCTATTCATGTTTTATGAGTGGTATAGGCATTGTTATTTTACTATTTTTATTTTACTATGGTTAATGTATTTTAGAGTAAGCACTTTATTTATGTTGTGTACTATGATAGTTGCACTGTGCCTTTAATGGTTTATCTGTTTTTGTGCCTTTTTTGCCATATAAGGGTGTACAAGAGGGGGTGTTCTTATGGTCTGTAGAAGCCTATCCAGGTGAAAGCGCTTACCACATCTCCTGTTTGTATCACAATAAATCCAAATTTTAAAGTTCATGAAGCAGCGCTTTTTTCAGCTTTGTTTCCTGCATTTTGGTTAGTGCTGTGTTTACTACCTGTATCGCTACTGTGCCTTTTATGTTAGTTTATGTGTTTGGACTGAGTTTGGCACAGGTAGCGTTAGTCCTGTGGGGAGTGATATTTATTGGACTTATTATTTTGGATAAATTGTCAAAATTGGAAAGGTTCAGACTTGAAACCATATATCAGCATTCATATGTTGAAAATAGGTCTATAACCACCTGTAACATGATGTTCTATAACAAGATAATAACATCTATAAATTAAATATTGTGCTGTGATGTAATTTCTATAGACTTATCTTTGGCATTTGCTAGGGTAATTCACAGAACACTAATCGATAAATTAGTGTAACTAGGTATTCATAAGCATTCATGCAATTTTAATAAGATAAAAAGCTGCATGGTTTATAAATAGGACATGGCAAGTATTATACAACAACTGGACAGGTGAAATTCTTGGTTATTGTCAGTGTGTCCCACAGGGCTTAGTCCTAGGCCCATTTTACTTCAGGCTGCATCTTTCAGTTCTATCATATTCATCTGAGGTATTTTACACTCTGTATGCAGATGACTTGAAAATGGATAAACTGATTACATGTGTTAAAGACAGGGCATGTCTTCAAAAACTTGACTAAATTGACCATCAGGAAAATACTATGCTGATAAATCAACAACTAAGCACATGAGGTTTTCAAGACCTACATTAAAATGTGAATACTTAATACAATGCACAGTGGTTGAAACTGTATATTCATTTAAGAACCTGTGCATATGGATAGAGTCAGATTTTTCTAATCACATCAACCAATTGGTAAATGACAATTATAGAACTATGAGCTGTATAAAAATTTTATAAAGTCTAGAAAATCAGAAATTATGACATCATTGTTTGCTAGACTCAGACTTGAGTATGGAATAACAATATGCAAACCTTATAAGAAAACAAGCATGAGTAAAGCGGAAAAAGTACAGCAGAAATAAATCAAGGGCATCCATGGATGTTAAAAATTTAAGTTATTTTGAAAGACTAAAATATCTGAACTTGCACAGTGTCTTATGAAGACACTTACGAGAAGACCTCATTCAGTCATATAAGGCATTTAGAGACAACTACTCCTGGGAATGTTTTGAGTTGTCAAAAAGGAGTACAGAATCCTCTAACAACCTATGCAGAAGATTATATAGGAATGTGAGGTGTACTAATTGCTTCTTAGAGAGAGTAACTGATGCATCCAATAGAGTTAAAAATTACAAGCAAGTACTAGTCTAAACATTTTAAGAACAACATGGACATTTCTTATAGGAATAACTGTTTTACTATATTGGCAGTCTAGAAGGCATTTTTCCTATGCCTGAAATATTCTGAAATATTTGTATGTATGTACGATTGTGCAGGGTTTCTGAGAAACATTCTCCATAGGCAGGAGTATTCCCAGGGTTCTTTGGGGTGGTGGGGTTTGATATTTTGACAGGTATCATTTAGCAGTAGGAAGTTTGCCTTAGAATAGTTTCTAAATGTTATGGGGTTAGCCAAGGTGACAGAATTGATTTTTATTAGAAAGGAGAGAACTTTGTATCATGACCTTACCAGAGAGGACACTACATTGGGGGGTGGAGGGGGCTATAGTGTCTCCCATGTTTGTGAGTACCAGAGTGAGTATGTTTGCACATTTACAGTGCGTATTATATGGTTTAAGTTGTTTGTATTTACAAAGTCCAGAAATCTCTGGGCCTGTAAGTTTTGGGTTATGTAGGTATCCTAGTTAATAGTTGGGTAGTTGAAGACACACATGGATATAGTATTGGGTAGAATGGTGAGAGTCACCCATAAGTCTAAGCATTAGCTATGGACTTCTTGGGTCATAGAAAGTGACCGACAGCTTGGAAGGAATTCTGAACATGGAGAAGCTCAAGTATGTCATCCTGTTTAAATTTTCCTAAGGTGATTTTATTGTTGATATAGACTGAGACTCCTCCATCTTTGGTCCCTGCCTGTGCAGCAGCTGGCCTAAATATGTAGGTGGTAATTGCACAGATGTCCACATTCTCCAACGTGATTAGCAAATGAAGGGGTGGAGTTTCTTGTTAATGTTTCCAACATTAAGCAGTAACTCCTTTATACTTCCTAGGGATGGAATTGCTATGATGGAAGGTTTGCCAATTTGGCACTGTGTAAAAAAAGACACTAAGGAGAGACAATGTTTTAGCCAATATTGAAAGACTAAAGGGGATAGGTGCAGATCATCCTTGGCAAAGCAGCATGGTTAGTTGAATATATCCTTTCATGCTGACAAACATTGCACCCCTTTGGAATGACATTAGAAACTGAAGTCAATCATCTTTTGTTCATATTATGGCATTATCCTTGGTGAAAGTAGAATGATGTTCACTGCTAGGGACATACCAGTCTGGGCCACATAACTCAAGAGTTCTATAAGGTCTGTCTTCATATAGTCCAGATGAGATACACACATGGACCATGAATGAGCCATACTGGCACTTGTGGTCTAATGGCTTGAGTGCATGGGTGATATGGCAGATCCTGGCCCCTGATATATAACTGATACACACTTTCTCCTTATTCAGGCTGGTGAGTGAGTCATCTTTATGTCTCACAAAGAATTCTCCTATGACTAAAATATTGGGTAGTGTGTTATCTTGCTTTATGAACTTTGTACGTGGGATTCCAAAGGGTGTGGCTAGATGTGTTGAGGTGGGTGTTGCTTCAGTAGAGTGGTTTTGGGGTTGCTGAGGATTCCTTTTGTTGTATGAATGTCTACAATGTCTTCTGGGTTTACAAAGGTTGCTTTTAAGTGCATGAACATATGGTGGCCTATGTGTTGGGTCAGTACTATGTGAGATGGCTGTAATGCTTATGTTACTGACAACCTGATGGTTATTTTGTGTGCTTTTGTATAAGGGTCTTGCCTCCAGTGACGTTTGGTAATTACATCTCTCACATATTGTATCCATTTCTCTAAGGATTAGTTGGATGTCAGTGAATGTTGGACAGTTCTTACATTGTCTCTGGATACTCATCTTTTCCATGCTGGTGTCAGAGAAATTGAGAAAGAACATATACATGGTGTTAGGTTTTTTTAGGTAAAATACAAAGGGGTGGTACAACAGGGTTTACAGAAGGCTAACATGGGGATTGTGAGGGTAGAAATTACAGCTAGGCCATGTATAACTGAATTCACGTGGCAGTGTTCCTCAGCATGCAAACAAGGTGCACTTTGTCCAGCTGAGTACAAGTTAAAGTTACAGGGTTGTATAAAGAAAATGTAGATTCTAAATGCCTGCATTTATACAAGGCACTGCTAAATGCCACTGTACAGTGAGCAGAGGAATTTACAAACTCAAAGAAAAGTAATTAAACAAATTAAAAAGCTCTCTGGCCAATGAAGCTATCTCAGTTTAAGCCACAAGTGAAGAGGTATGGGAAAAAAATCAAAGAACTAGCAACAGCAAGTAATTTCAAGGTATTTCTAAGGCAGATATGCTAGCAATGAGGAATGTACATTTTAAGGCGATTTCAAAACACACTAGCAGCAGCTGCTAAACCAAAGAAAATGAAATACACATTACAATACTGGAATACAGAAAAATGCAATAAATACTTTGAAAAAACAGCAGCAGTCTTCAGAAATAACTTAGAAAAGTGCAGTATTTCAATTTAAAGTGCTTTTTCTTAGCCTGGTTGGCATAGGATGCAAGCCAAACACTTTTAGAACACAGTAGAGGACAGCAAGCATTTGTGAAGTCTGTGTAATAATAATTATTTTCCCAGAACTGCAGACATTTCTAACAGCTCTCATTACAACTCATACAAAGGTAGCTTTTTGTTTTCTATTTGAACGGTGATTAAGAAAACCAGATAAGCAATGCAGATTAATCCATGTAAGAGCTGAGAAAAATATCAATGGATTATATGAAATCCATATCCATTTACAGCTGTAGCTTCAGATTCAGAGGAGAGATAGTAAAAATGCAGAAAAATGAGATACCTCTCAAGTGTACCTCATTACGAGGAATGTTCCTCATTTGGGTCTTAAACAGCCCATGTTCCTCAGAGTTCCATATTGAAAGGGTCATTTGGTGTTAGGATTTTCTTTAGCTGATATCCATGGTAAATAGCACTGAATCATATTAATGCATCAAAAGAACTTTTTGTAAGTATAAAGTAGCACATTTTAAACATGTGAGCTTCCTAGTTGAAGCTATTGATAAGCTGTAAGCAGGTGTTCCACATTTTGCCCATTTGTTCCACATTATGAGAGGTAATGCTCCTTATTTTGGAGTTGGGAGGTTGAGAGCTATGATGAGATACCACTCAGAAGTGATTTAAATTCATAGATATATCACAGAATCAACATGGAAAGAACTGCAAATGATAAAGTACTGCAAACTATAAAAATGCGTAAGAATTTGAAATGTCAGGACATGTTAGAACAAGTCCCAAAACATGGGAACTGAATGACCAAAAAAACGGACTTACACATATTACATTGAAGATGGCTATTTCCTAGAATATTCCCTTTCTCCCATGTATGGTGATCTCTTATTTGGTATTCATAAGAAGTTTAAAGGAGAAAAGTAATGTTCAAGATTTACTTTTCTCCTTAAGTTTTGATATTTTATTTCTGTCTATCGGCATTTGGAGTTATGAGAGCCAATATTTAAATGGGGAGCGATAAAAATGCCTCCAATTAATAACTTTAACTTCAGGTTCAAAACAAACACAAAACAGAAACCACATACAATGGATTTAAATGTTAAAAACATTGTAGTAGTTTAAATGTACATCTCTGAATACGAAATAGAGTCCAAATGCTTTGTTTGGTATTAATTTCAGGAATGGCGCTTGCTTCATGATTGACTCTGCTTAATTGATGGAGTTCAAAGATTGCTGCATCATTCATAACATGGAAAGCTAAGTGAGGTCACCTCTAAGCACTCTGTATGATACTGAGTAGTGGGGCAGGGCTTTTACTCTATTATAACAGCAAAGGGTAGGGAAACCTGAGATCTTTTTCAAGATGAAATATTGAGGCATCTCTTGTTGGTTTAGGTGCTGAGTGAGGTATATCGCATTCAATGGTGAGTCTAATAAGGGATGAACAAAGTGGCACTGTAACTTCTCCAGATCTTCAGAAGATACCATGAAGGATAAGTTGTCAAGGTATAAAGAATTTTTAAACTACCACTGAATCTATTATCAACGTATGCACCAAAGTCCCTGATGATTTGTCAAATTTAAGTGTAATGTTATTTATATGGTAAGTAGCAGTGATGCTAGATTTACAAAAGGAAACTATGATGAATTTCTTGGTGTTGAGGTAAGGCTTTAATTAATACACTAAGCAATGGTTTGGTCCAGAACTTTCCAGAGAATTTGAGTATCAGAATGGGGTTTAGAACCACCCTAATATGCAATCATCAGCAAATGTGTTTTTAGGTTTTATATTACAAAATGTACCCAAAAGAGGATGGGCCCACAACAAAGCCCTGCACAACACTGCTGATGAAAATTTTCTGTCTAGAACAGATATACCCGACCTTAATGATATGGGTTCTGTCATACAGCCAACTACCAATCCAGCAAAGTACGTGTGAGATAATGTTGAGTTGGGAGACTTTACCAATAATCTGAGGATGGAGGATAGTGTTGAAGGTCTTGACAAGATTCAGCTAAGCCGTGTGGATTGTATGTTCCTTATCCATTGCCTCAGTAACCCTTTCAAAAACTTGCCTTGGCTGAGCAGACATGGCCTAACTTTTGCAAAGCTGAAATGGGTTTAATCTAGTGCTATAAATTAATCTATATTTTAGAACAGAGCATGTTTTGTAACTTTAAGAAGCATTTCTAAGTGTAGGCACATGCATATAAATAGCAAGCACGTGCAGGCAGCAGTGCCATTTTAAGAGAACAGTCAGAGTGTTAACATGTATGGGTGCAATAGTCAGTCTGCTTATAAGTTTAGTTAAGTTTAAGTTACTAAGCCTTAATCCTGATGTGTTTGTATATAATAAAGCTGCTTGAACCGAACCCACAACTGTTTGTCTGTTTTATCCTGACCAGATGAGTGACATGTTGACAGAACAGGGATTGAGAGTGCAACTTCTTCAAGTCATAAGGTACAGAGTTGATGGTGAAGGTATATTGAGCATGTTGGGTGATACAGTGCTCAAACAATTAAAAAAGACTAGAAATGGACTTCAGGTAACCACAACTTGCACAAATTATTTGTTTTACAAAGAAAACGATATGAAGCATCAGTAAAGCACAAATCGCATTATTAATCAAATGAGTAGCACAAAACGTATTATTAATCAAACAAAAGGCACAAAATGCATTGTTAATTAAATGAAGTATTTGAAACCATGATAGTTCATAAGATTATCAGAACTACTTATATGAGGTTCAGAGTTATCTCCAGTTTGTATAACGAGAATATTTAAGGTAAAACAAGCACAAGAAAAGTATAATGAGCATAAGAAGAGGTCAAATGGGCATAATGAGTATAATAAAAAGGTAAAATAAGTGTAAAAAAGCAGGGTGACTGCTTGTTTTTTAGTAAATGACCATGATTTGGCATGAGCAGCTATTTCACATTGAAGCCATTCAAAGTATAGCTAGAGTTATTCGAAGTGTCTCAGAGTGTGCAAAGTGTTTGCAGTGTGTGTTTTATTATGGTGCAATTATTTCAAAGAGTTTAATGTGTGCAAAGTGCAGTTATTTTGCAAAGTGCAGTCAAAGTACAGCCATTTTGAAAAGTTTCTTGTACTGTGTATATTTATTCAAAGAGTGCCGCCATTTCAAAGTGTTTCTTACAGTGTACAGAGTTATTTCACATAGTACAGCCATTTTGAAAAGTTTCCCATGCTGTATACAGTTAATTTGTAAAGTGCAGTCATTTCAAAGTCCTTGTTACTCTGAGTTTCTTGTGCTGCATACAGTTCATTTGCAAAATACAGTCATTTTAAAGAGTTTCTTACACTGATACAGGGTGGTTTCACAATGTACAGTGATTTTAAAGTGTTCTTGTGCTATGGAGACTTATTTAACAAAGTGCAGTTGTTTCAAAGAGTCTATTGTGCGACTGGGCATAGTTACAAGTTCTGACATAAATTCCTAGCATATATATGTGTGTATATGTTCGTACACAATTTCAAGCACCTTCACTACTGTGTGCTGCTATGGCAGAGGCATTTCGCAGACCCGGTCCACTGGTGTTTGATCATAATATTGAAGAAAATTGGAGAGTATGTGAGCAGGAATAAGACATTTTCATACAAGTGGCTTTTTCTGACAGATGCACATACAAGGGCATTTATTTTCCTTAACTTAGCAGGGTCAGAAGCCATTGAAAGAGACCGTTCATTTGTGTATGCACCAGCAGTATATGCAAGAGAGGGGGAAAACTGTAATATTATTGAACTGCCAGAATCAAGAGAGGACCCTGAGTGCTTGAAATGTAAATTTAGAGAAATATGTAACAACCGTACAAATGTTACATTAGAGAAGCACCTATTTTATATAAGAGACCAAAAGCCAGGAAAAACCTTTGCATCTTATATCACTGACTTGAGAAATAAAGCTAAAATGTGCAGATTTTGTGATTTGAAAGAAGAGTTGATAAAGGGCAGGCTTGTGTGTGGTGTTAATAATGCTGCAGTGAGAAAGATTTTGCTTTATGACAGTGATTTAACGCTATAGAGATTTGTCAAATACTTGAGCTTACAGAAAGGCACACAAGTATGATTGCAAGTGATAAGAGCGTGGTTTCAGCAGCCTCCAGAGCAAGAGTAGACAGCATGTAGCACATGGCTAGCAGATGCAGGCCTAATCACATGGCAGCCATACCTCTCAACTGTACAGATTTTTGCAGAATGTCCAGATTTTTGCCTTATATTTTCATAAAATTGTGGTTTCTGGCAAATTAGTGGCAAATCACTGAAGACTGAAATTGGAAAATAATGACAGACATTTGAGTTTTAGACTTCATACACCAGAAAATTCATGCTAATGCAAAACCTGCTATTCTATCAACTTTCTAAGTTTGTAAGAGCAATATTTCAAAAGTGTCCCTGTTTGTACCACTTTTTTATGGCTTTGTCCAGATTTCTTACTTTAAGAGGTTGAGAGGTATGATGGCAGCTACAGCCCCTGCAGGTTTTCCAGGGAGGACCTGCAACTTTCCAGCAAATTCTAAGACTAGCTCGGCAAAACGGCCATGCTTAGTGCAGTATAAGGGTGAGTCAGCAAAACCCAAGTCAAGTTTTATTGTTAACTGTCGTAATTGTGGTGCCAATCATAAGTCTAAAAGAGGGAAGTGCTTAGCATTTGGTCAGCAATATCGCAAGTGTAAAAAATGGAACAATTTCAAAAGTTTTGTAAATCGGGCAAGCCTCATCCAGTTATTAAGAAAGGTAACTCAAAAAAGCAAGTTGATCATATAGAAAGCTGCAACCCTACTTTCTATGTAGATGGTGTATCAGTGCTCGGGGAAAAGGTTAATGCAGTAGATTTGTTGGCAATGAACAAAGTGTTTTGTACTGTCCTGATCAATGGTAAACCCACTGAGCTCAAAGTAGACACTGGTTCAAAGTGTAATGTTATGTTGGCAGAAATATTTGCTAGAGTAAGAGCTGGTGAGCAACTTAAATTGGCCAAGTGTGCAAAGTTTGTTGCTTATGGAGGTGAAGAGATTCAAACAGAAGGCTCAGTAGTGCTTTCATGCTATTCGGCTGGGAACAGTTACAGCTTGCAATTTTATGTAGTCAGTAGACCTATGCAGTCATTATTACATCTAAGAGACAGTTTAAGAATGAGACTGCTTTCCTTTACCAAAGAAGTCCATTATGTAAGCACATGTCCTAGTTCTAGCTTCACTGATGGTATTTTCTCAGAATATGCTGATGTTTTCAATAACAAGCTAGGCAAACTTCCAGTTGTGTACTCCATGAAAGTAGACCCAGAGGTCAATCCAGTGGTCAGACTAGCCAGAATAGTTCTGATAGCTATGCAGGACAAAGTCTAGGTCCGGTTAGATAAAATGATGCAGCAAGGTGTGATTTGTCCAGTCACAGAACCAACCGAGTGTGTGTCTTCCAGGGTAGTTGCTCATAAGAAAATTTCAGAAGTAATAAGAATATGCATTGACCCAGGAGACTTGAACAAAGTATTAAAGAGACCTCATCATCCTATGTATATAGTTGAGGAGATTGCCGCCCTCATGCCAAGTGCCACTGTTTTTTCTGTCTTATATGCAAAGAGTTCATTTTGGCAAGTAATGCTTGATCACAAATCCTCAATACTGACTACATTCAGTACTCCATTTGGTAGATAGAGATTTCTCAGAATGCCTTTTGGAGTAAATTCTGCAAGTTTTTTTTGGGTTATCCATGTGCTATAATAGTGGATGATTTACTAGTTGGAGGTAATGGAAAACCAGAGCATGACAGAAACCTCAGGAAAGTTCTGGGCAGGGCGTGTGAACTGAACTTGAAGCTCAGTCCTCTGAAATGTAAATTCAGACTACCAGAAATTACTTATGTAGGTCATTTATTTAACTATACAGGCTTGTGACCAGAACATTCCAAACAAGCAGCCATTTTTGAGATGCCAGCTCCAGATAATGTCCAAGCCCTACAGCATTTCCTTGGTATGGTTAACTATTTGGAAAAATTTATACCCGACTATATTGAGTTATCAGTGCCTTTAAGAGAGTTGACATGCAAAAATGTTGCCTGGTCATGGCTAGAACAGCACCAGAGAGCATTTGATAACCTCAAAGAGCACATTGCTAATCCACCTACATTGAGATACTATGATGTCCACAAACCAGTAATTCTTTCCTGTGATGCTTCAAAGTTCGGTCTTGGTGTAGTCTTTCTTCAAGAAGGTAGACCAGTTGCCTATGTGTCTAGAAGTCTTACACAAACTGAAATGCAGTTTGCTCAAATTAAGAAGGAACTTTTAGCAATTGTGTTCACATGTTCGAAGTTCCATGATTATATTTATAGATGAGCTATCCAGATTGAGACTGATCATCAACCTCTAGTCACTATTTTAAAGAAGCCT